>NC_041361.1:17106310-17238810 GCF_900634415.1 Cottoperca gobio
CCAGGCCAGCTGCCCACGATCCAGCGGCTCTGATCCCCAGACGGTCATCAGCGACTCCGTGGTCCTCTCTGCCGGCACCGTCATGATGAAGGTCGCAGCTCATCTGGCGCCACACAGCCCCACGTTCAGACACAACCCTTTCAACGAAGACTCTGACACTAACACCACCAACACCTCAGCCGATGTCACGCCAGTGCACGTTGCCAGCCGCCACAACTCCACCAACGCCGGAGATGACACGGAGAGCACCGGCAATGAGCTGGAGGTCATCAGGTACAGTAGCTACCGTGCCAGTTTCTGTGGCAGGTTGCACAAAACTCCTTAGGTTTTCTCCTTGAGTATTAGCTGAGGGACTTGCTTAAGTGTGTTGTACAGAATCCCTTAAAAGGATCCTTAGTTAAGGCATTTACTGTATGAGCACACAAGATGTTACAGTGGTACAATTCTACAGTTTCCGTTTGTTTGCTGACTCGTGCTAGTGATACATGTTATCGGCCGATAGATGGTAAATAAATCAGAAGACATAAAAAAGGAAACTCTTAACTTACTCTTAAGATGTTTTGTGCAGGCTGCCCCAGGCTTTTAGGCTCATTCTATCTGCACAGTTAATTTGCATTAGAACGGAGGAACCACAGCTAACCACTTTGGTCTTCCAGGATGGCCAGACGAAGGAGACCAGCCAAGAAGCGTCGAGGGAGGGGCTCCACAGATTCTATCGGCAGCATCCATAACTCTGTCTCCTCTGAGCACATGGAAATGGACAGCAGCCTCGTGGCCTCGGAGGATGTGGATTCATTAAACGGCACTTTAATTTGCCTGGATGCTGAGGCGGAGTTGAGGAGAAGCAGGGTGGGATCCGAGGTTGTGGAGGAAGGAGACGAGGACGGAGTCGAAGGCCTCCTACGGCTCCCGGAGATGGTGGACACATCCATGGACACCGTGGGCCAGCCCCTCCGTGACGTCATGGACCGGCTCAACGGGGCTCTGGATAGGGAAGAGGTCTGGGTGCACCGAGAGGAGGGGGAGGAGAGAAGCAGCAAAGGCTTTGAGCGGGTCCCCGAGCCCCCCTCGCAGCAGCCCTTTCGAGAGGACTCAGAGGGAGAGCCCCCCGACCCGGCCCCAGGAGAGAAGTCTCTCTCCCCTCAGGCCAACAGCCACAGCTTCCTGCAGGCCTCTCCTGCGCCTGCACAATTATGCTTCTTTACCCCCAACAGTCCAGACTCTACTTCCACGGGTGGTGGCCACTATGACTCTACAGAGCATAATCAGTCGCAGACTCTTTCAGGTGGCCTTGATGATGAAGGAGAGGCAAAAGCGTCAGCAGGACAGGAGCCAGAGATGAAGACCTATGAGGAAGGCACAGAAGAAGAGGAAACCGCCAAGAATACAATTACTGAGGAGGCAGACATTTGTCATCCTGCAGAGTTTAAGTAAGGAGTTTCTACAAAATGAGTTGTTATGTTGTTTAAAAGTGTGTCTGATGTTCTTCATTATTTACATTTCAGGGTGGACAACAATCACTTGCTTCTTCTCATGATTCATGTGTTCCGAGAGAATGAGGAGCAGCTCTTCAAGGTGAAGATGAAGAGACTCGTTGTTTATCGCTTTAAAATAAGTTGCCAACTTACAGCTGATGATGGACTACATGTCTACAACATAAATCTATATAGTCTGTTATCTGCTATACCTGTAGCTACACTGTGCTCTCCCTTTGCCATAATTCATCTCTAGTGAACAGAACCGTTAGAGATGGATGAATATGGAGGTTTGCAGACACTTGACAGAATTTATCTTTGTGTTTTCAGATGTTGAGAATGAGCACAGGCCATATGGAGGGTGACCTGCAGCCCCTGTACCTGCTGCTGACTGACTGTTACATCTATCTGCTCAGGAAGGGTAAGTGGCTAAGAACCCAGCTGGTATTGGCTTTATTTAATACATTTCTTTACCAGTACAAGTCACAAGTTGGGACATACTGATATTGGTCCTGGGAGTACTTTTGTTACACATGGGAAACATGCTCGACACAATGTTCTTGGAATTGGGGAACACATTCAAATAAAGTGGGCAGACAATACTATATTATACTTTAAATAACATGTACTCACTGCATCTACTTTTGTTTTCGTCCACAGGTGCAGCAGAGAAGCCCTACACAGTAGAAGACGCTGTTTCTTACAATGAGCTGGACTATCTTTCAGTAAGTGTCTTGCACATCAGGGTTTGATATTTTCTCCCATGTTAACTGCACGGCTCTTCTCAACTCAACTCGCTTGAAACCGTTCTTTTATGATGTCCCATTAGCAAAAGTTGCGGATCTTACCTCGTTGTTGTTTTGTTGTACCACGTCGGTCGGGATTACAACTGAGCTGAAAGCCAAACTACTGTCAATACCAACAGCAATTCTTTTATTCACACTACCAAGATTTTTTAAATGCCAGCCAGCAAATCTACGCTTGTACACTACTACGCCGTACACTTGACTTAAGTGCAGACGTTCCTCTGTTTGCTTGCCGATTTAAAAAGGATTCAGCGAGTGTCCCGTTGAAGATGATGTCACGGCAGTTTCACCTGGCGTCTCATGACGGTCAGCTAAGAATCCCGGTCCTGGGCCCAACTGTCACGTGATGGTTGAATCTGCAGTCTCCGTGGTCCTGAATGTGATCCAAGTTACAAGATATTGATGAACCATGTAGACTCGAGCATGATGTGACAGCGGGGGTAATGGAGCACAAAGTAGGTTTAGTGTCTGATTTTTGTTTTCCTTTTCCTTTAGGTGGGCCTTGACCAACAGACTGTGACGGTGGTTTGCATCAACAGACGAAGAAAGTTCCTGTTGGACACCGCTGATGCCTCTCTGACTCTGTGAGTGTATCTGTTTGTCTTTGCCTCATGTTTCTTGGTGTCTTGACACCATACACTTTCTTTGTGTGCTGTGTGCAACAATGCTTGTGTTCCTGTGCAAAGAGCCAGCATGCACACCTTCAAAATCTCAACTACTCGTGTGCATGTCTGTGGTCATAAAGGATCCTTCACAAAATGTGTGATTGTTAGTCTCTCCGCTGACCTCCAATCCATCCTTCTTCACTTCCAGGTTGTTCTTGTCCGTTCTAAAGTCAGCCATGGTGAAGGGTTGTCGTGAGCCTCCTTACCCCTCTGTGCTGACTGATGCTACCATGGAGAAACTGGCTCTCACTAAGTTTGTCTCCCAGGAATCTCACTGTGAGGTACAGACACATTGTACTTCACATATACTGCATTAGCTCTTCATTACAGGTCTGGTCTTTACAGAGAGAAATCTAACATACAACTTATCAACCAACAGATTGTAAGACAAAGTCTTGTCTTAACCAGGACAGTAAGGCTTTTGTTTTACTGGGTCCGAGTATTCCAGCCTTTCGATTGTACTGGACACTCAATTAACAGAACGAGAACTGTTTGACGTGAGAAATTAGTTATCAAAGATAATGTGTGTCCACACTTGTTTTCTAGATGCATTTGTGATTCAAGGCCAATGAAAATATATGTAAAGGTATTTGTATACATTTGGTATCACAATGCAATAATAACATAATATTGAAAACAAAATATCAAACATGTAAAAACCTAAGTCTCGATGTATGAATGGGGAAGAATGGCCTCCTATGGTTCTTTTTATTTTATTAATTTTTTTATACCACTCCCTTATTCTTTGGCTGACTTTCAAAGAACTAATTATTTCCTGCTTCTCCAGGTATATGAAGTGTCCATACAACTGTATTCACTGGTCCACTGGGAGGATCCTATGGACATGACTTTGTCACCCCAGGGTGGCCCACCGATCGCTGGACTACCTTCTAGCACCAAGGAGGGGACTCTGCAGTACCGGTCTGGAAATACCTACCTGGGCAAAGAGCTGTGGAAACAATGCTACCTCGTCCTCAGGTACGGGCAGGTCGTGCACATCAGTGCCTCTTTCAGCTGGTGTCAATGTGTTGCTTGAAATATACATTAGCTGTGTTCCATACTACATACTTCTGAAATTAACCTTCCCACATTGTGTACGAGGTGAGAAGGGCTCATTCCTTCACAAATGATTTGCATTCATGTCCAGGGTTCTTGAAAAGTTGTAAAATTCTTAACCGTTGTTATCAAGGTTAGGAATATGCTTCAATTTGAATATATTCTTTGAATAATGCTTGGTTTCATCTACACCAGGGGTCGGCAACCTTTACTATCAAAGGAGCCATTTTGCCTCCTCTTCCACCAAATAAGATTTGTCTGGAGCCGCAAAACATATTTGATAAGTTTTATATATATTTATTATGGCTGTCAAGTGATTGCATTTTTTATCTAATTAATTACAAGCTTTGTGATTAATTAATCTACATTAATCATATATATCAATATTTGCTGTGAGAAGCATTTCAAAATATTCAAATGGATTTTTGGAAGATGAGTGAATCAATGAGTAGCATTATAAACTGGTCAACACGTCTTTTATTTCAATACTATTTCTCTAATATCTTGTTTGCCACAATTATCTTAGACAACACAGACCATCAGTTTGACATAAAGGGCAATTTCAAATCGGGCATAACATCTTAAAAGTTGTGTCATTTGACGCCATGTGTAAAGCCTCCGTTAGCCCCCTGTCCTCTACCACCTGCAGTCCATTGCAATACATTTGGTGATGGAGTTGTAAATGTGTCTCAAGTAGACCGACTCATGCTGCGTCTGAACGGCTGATCGAGAGATGACAAGACGGGTCGCTCACTTTAGCATCAGCGGCGGTGCTAGCTAGCTCCGAGCTAGCTGCTAAGTGCTTTGCGCGATTATTCTGCGTTAATTATTTTGTTGCGTTAATTTTTTCTGTGATTAATTAATCAAAATGAACGCGCTAATTCGACAGCCCTAATAGTTATACTATATTTGTTGCATTTATAAAATTATAGAATGACAATAAAGGAAACTGTTGCGATCGTGTTGCTATGTTTACCTGTTTTAACAAAGGAAAACACCAAACTCTTTTAAAGAGAAGGAAAAGTTACACTGGGATGTTTAGGCCTACACACAGAACTATGCAGGTCTATTTGAGTCCTCCCCATATTTGTTGAATCAAATAAAAATTAAATGAATATAATATACAAATACACCAAACAATAAAAAATACAATATAAAAATGAAATGTATAAAAAAACGTATAGCTGCAGCCTGATAGCTTAAAAAGGGTAAACATGAAAAAATAGGTCAGTTTGTATTTAATTATTAATTTCTTTGGCTTTTAAACAATTCCCGTGTCAGTGTCACAATATCACGTCGAAGACCAAGATAAGAGGTGTTCCCTTTGAAAGATTGTCCACCGTGCAACAAAAAATACATTAAAACAAATAATTAGTTCCATTTCTTTTTTGTTGGTCAAAGCTACAGGGAGCCACTACAGAGAGGTTAAAGAGCCACATGTGGCTCCTGAGCCGCAGGTTGTAGACCCCTGATCTACACAATCACTCATGTAAACCAAAAACATTTTAATATTTAAAATGAAACAATCCGCTCGTCATATTTGATTGTTGTCTCCTGTATCCTACAATCAAAGTTGATATGAACAGCTGGTAAAATAAACAAAGTGACAATACACATTGATTGCTGTGAGTATAAAGGACTTCTGTAATCTTTAGTTGAGGAGTGCTTGAATTTTACTCTTATATAGCCAAACCAGCTATGCATGTCACTTCCCATTGAAATAACGGCCCCGTTCAAGACTGACAGCTAACGTACTGTAATCCTGAAAAACTAATGTCTTTTGCATGGCAAAAATGTAGATCACATTTACCATCATCCCCAGAATTTACTTCCCTAAAAATGCCAACATATTGGCAGACATACTGAGAGCTTGAGCTCTGTTTTGCGTGTAGAGTGAAGCAGTCCAGCAGATTTTCTGCCAATCTGTCCAGACGTATACACCATGTATTATATAAAGCCCAGGGTGGAGGCAGACTGGTTTTTTGGCAATGGTCTTTGCAATAGTAATGTAATGTGGTAATCAAAAACTAGACCACAAACAGTTGTGACCTTCATTGGCGTCATTTCAGATCAATGCATCCCGTAAAGCTTAGAATGTATTATGTCAAAGTTACTTTTAGTGTCTCCCATGGGAGACAATTGTCTTGGAAAAGCGGACATTGCTGCAACACATTACATAAAAACACATATGCAGACATAAGCCTGAGATTTAAAATACAATAAAAATGTCTCCTGGTAATACCATAATGTGAAATAGACTTTATAGAAGATGAGCATGATAATCCCGCAATTTATTTTGAATTGTTGTGGCCTGTTTGATAAAACAGAACAATAAGACTTGATCAAAAAAAGGACTCACTTCCAACTGAACTATTGGAACTATGAATTATTTCTGAGTTTTTCCAGATCTCAGGAGAGCTGGAAGAGTCGATGCCAGGCTGGTATAAGTTCCTTCGCAAATGTCTTTAAGAGAAAAGCAAACATGCCCTCCGGCCCCGTTGCCTTGTTAATATGTATAGTTTTAAAATCCTTGGTAACAGCACATGGATTTATTAACATTCTGTCGTCACATTACAGCTTACTTCATCTAAAGGTTCATGGCATTCTTTAAGAAGTATCTGTGTCAAAATGCATGTAAAAATGATTCAGTTCATTTGCCTTTGCAGTTTCATTGTAGGCAAACATGATCTTCCTCTTTGTCATATCTCTAACTGAATCCCACCGTTCAACAGATGCTGCTGCGCCCGTTCCTTGTGCGTTCTTTGTGTTGCTCTCATTTGCTGATTTAGTTAGTTCAGTCCTGTAGTATCTCCTGAGCTGAAAGCTGTTTTCTTCCTGGTAATACATTATTTGAATTATTTTGTGATCTAGGGTTTATGATTCGGATACAGTTATATCTTGACCGTTTTCTGAGGTATGATTTAGATCAGGGGTGGGGAACAGTGACAAACAATAAACAGAGACACCATAATCAAACAACGTGCAGCAAGAGCCCTCCCCTGTGTCGCCAGCAGAGCAGGCCGTGCTGGTCATAATATATATGTATACTATTTGATACATGTATACATTGTATATATATTATACTTGTGTAATATAATGTCAATGTCATAAATAGTTGTCCTCCCTTTTTTTTGCAGCAAGGGGATTCTGTACCTGTACGCAGAAAGAACTGACGTGAAGCCCCTGCTGTCGGTCACTATGGGGTGAGCTTCAACTGTCTGAAAGACCGTCTTTTTTAACAGCAGACATTTTGACTGGTCATAGCAAAAGCACAGGTGTTACTAATAACACCAACAATGGTAAACAACACTCGGTACTCACTGATATATTTCCATGCAGAGGAGAGCACTGTGGAGGCTGCCGCCGCTCTAACAGCACGGAGCGTTCCCACGCCTTCCAAGTCATCCTGACGGAGCGGCCTTCGCTGGAGCTCAGTGCCTACAATGAGCAGGACATGGCCGACTGGATGCTGCTGCTCTGCCAGTCTGTCTCCAAAGGGGTAAGGAGCTGTATAGTGCACACACCGCGTGCTTATTGAACACTTTTCAAATATTGCATGCATCTCAATATTTTAACAGACGCAGAGGGACAATAATGTGTGTGTGTCTCAGATGTGATCGTGTGTAAAACTCTCCTAGGCTAATAATAAACCTGCACTGTGCTGTACAGGCTGCTTTCCTCCTTGTTACAACAGCTGCTCATGTTCATCATGTCCAAGAGGCATCCACGTCTTTGCTTGTTCAAGTTATCTTGTGCAAAATGTAAATACGGATTCATGTCGGCTCCGTTTATATGCGCGCGTATATAATTAAACTACAGCCGCTTCACTTGCAGGTCATCCCTCAGGGTGTGGCCCCCACTCCATGTATCCCGTGTTGCCTGGTGATGACAGACAGGAAGCTGCTTACTTGCCATCAGGACCTTCAGACCAGCTTCTTCCGTTCACTGGGCAGCGCCGACGTCTGTGATGTCATTGCTGTCAGTGTGGAGGCCGACAAGGAGTACTGCGTCATTGTGAGTGGCCATCAGTTTAAATCCTCTCGGTGTTTGTCCAACATATGACTTGTATTCAATTGTGATCTATATGTCACAACTGTATTAACTATGGAATTAAAATATTTTATTACGTTATTTTGAGTTCAATAATGTGCTTTTGCTCAGGGTTTGTTTTCTTCTGGGAAAGTAAAACATGTTAGATGAAGTGGGATATACTGCAAATCTCTTTCAGTTGCATTTTATTTCGTTAGTAACCTGCAGCACTTTTGATGTGAACATAAAATTAAATATAAGAAAGAAAAGTTACAGAAATGTTTGTGTATGCTGTTAAAGTTCTTAGAAAGAAATAGCAGTATATAGTATCGGTATACTGCGCCTGTGTTTTAACGTAAGCCTTCACACTTTCTCCCTCTGTAGGAGTTTGCGTCAGATCGGACGCTGTTCCTTCCTCCCTGGGTGTTGTACTTCAGCGGCTGCGAAGAGAGAGATCGACTCATGGACGTGTTAGACAACACGTGGAAGGCCATTTTCCAGGTGGGAAGACTATGGATGGATGGAGGGAGGGATGGAGGGAGGGATGGATGGATGGATGGATGGATGGATGGATAATATGATAATATTGCAGTCCCAACATCTGGTTGAACCCTCACGTATGTCCTCACCACACACAGGTTGACCTCCCCCACAGAGAAGTGTTGGACCCGTCCGTGCAGAAGCGCTGTGGCGAGGCCCTCGCTTTGATGAGCAGTGCCTGGCAGAGGGCAGACAGTCTGGCTCGAGGCAGAGCCCAGAGGGAACCCTGGTGCTGACAGACACACGCATACCTGTGGGTATCCACTGAGACAGACGGATAGTTAAACAGTCTGATATCCTTTCAGGGTAGATGGGTTTAACTCTGGCATACAGTCACTGTAATCTGAGCTCTTAGCTGAAAGTCCCACGTGGTTATTGGTCGTTGCACTGCAGCGTAACCTCTGATTCACTGATTAAACTTTTCTATCAGAGAAACTTCCTGCAGAAGTAGCAGCGCATCACATCGCAGAGATGCAACTGCAAGAGCTTCTCAATTGAAATGAAATTAACGAATATTAACGGAAAGACGCAACAGATCTGATCCTTGTGATACATTGCCGTTGTTCCTTTTTATTAGAGGTTGTCAAGAAATAGCAGCAATGCAGAACAAAGATACTGAATCAAGGGGGAAAGTTTGGGGTCACATGATGTGATGGGTTGTACTCTCCGTATGGAAAAAGCTCTGTAGGAAAAGGGTGATGGATATTTATAAAACGACAAGTCAAGCCTTTGAGATGTAGACAGAACATGTTTAGTACATGGAGGAAGCTGAGTGGGGAGGAAGATTAGGATCCAATACCAGCAGCTTCCTTGCACAGTGAAATATGATGACTATTGATGTTACAAAAAAATATATATATATATATGTCAAGAAAGCCATATATGAAAGGGGCAGTTAATGCTTGTTTGCGATGAGGAAAAGTTCACACTCCTTGCCTTGCAGACACACAGAAGTAACGCTCTCGGATCGCACAAATCACACAACTGTGTGAAGATAAAAGTCCCTCCTTGCTTAGGGTTCAGTAAAACCTCTTGTAACTGTAACTAAGGTAATTATAGTGCAAACATACAGCGCTGTAAAGTATCAACGCATAGTCACCCATGGTTGTGTGTGATATTCAGTCTACACACTTACCTCTACACTGAACTATTGCCACATTAGCTTGAGAGAAGGAGGATCTGAATCTGAAGAATATCTTCATATTCATCAGTTTCACAGCGCATGACATGCTCGCGTCGTCCATCTGAGCTCTTGCTTTACCAATTTAACCGTAAAGATAAAAAAATCAGGAAATGCAACAGACTTGCCTTTTTATCTCCACTCTGCAGAGACGAGCGGGGGCTCCATGCAGACTTGCACATTGTTTTTGCTGTCAGTCTTTATTTTATTTTTTAATGGTACCAGCTGTTGTTTTGTGTTAATATCATAACATGCTTTTGTATTTCCATTGTAGAGAAAGTGGGAACAATTGTAACTAAATTATTCAATTGAGTTGTTTGGTATTGACTTCTGTGTCTGCATTAGCACACGTATACTTCTGTCCATGTCTGTAAAGCATCCGTTACTGGCTGAGAGCTACAAGTTGTCTATTATTCCTGTGGTTGGTAGCATCGTACAGTGGGATCTGGCCACTCCACTAAATTAGAACTTCCCTTTCTGCACTATTCATGTAGTGGTGCAAGACCATGTTTGAGGTTCATAGAACCCTTACATTGCCTTGTTCATAGAACCCTTACATTGCCTTTGGGGTAAATGTAGCGTCTGTTCTTAGCAGGTCAATGCTTTTAAATAGTCTCTAATATATTTCCAAATATTAAAGCTTTACTTGGGAAGGTGTCATCACGACAAATGCCGGTTCAGGCCGGTTAATCGTTTAAGCTTGTACAGCAAAACCGAAAATGACCGAACTCTTAAGTGCAAGTGTAACAATCCGCCCTTTAAATCAGCACTGATTAGAGTACTGCTGCTCTGTCAATGACGCTGTGATGCGGCTCTCATTACGAGGCTGAGATCAGCAGGACATTTCTTTTTGCAATGACGATGTTGCCTCTTTGACAACCTTGACTGAACTGGACAAAATGGCCAATTCGTTTGAACTAAATGAAGCACTATTTTTCCTTATTATCGGTTGCCTTACACTGTACAATTTGACTGTATGGGTACACTTAAACAATCCTCTTTAGGTTTATGTTGTTTCTATTGAAAGACGAGTAAAAATATGTGCTGTAGGGCTGGGTATCTAACCTTTGATACTCTCCAAGTAAAGACATGCGCTGTCTGTATTGAATGTTGGCACAGAATGCTTGCTCATTGTCATTTAGTTATTTTTGCTGTCAAAAATGTAGAAAAATGAGACTATATTCAGCAAAAGATGGTACCAAAAAGATATGTTTTTGTTCCAAAACTCGTCTATTGAATAAGCACCTGTGTCAAAAACTTTCAAATGATACCCAGCCCGATACAAATGTCACTTCTGTAAGTGTTTTCTCCGTCACGCTGTTGTTCCTTTCATGTCCGCATTAATCAGTTCTTTAAGCCTTTCTAAGTGCCACTCGGTCTCATTCATCTTCGACTCTTTTACAAAGAAATCTAATCTCAGGTGAAAAAGGTATGTCACATCCCAAACCTTAGGACTCACCGTTTTGTTTTTATTATTGCTGCTGTTTTGTCTAACTCAATATTTTTTTGAATACCTTTTTTTTTTTTTTCTATCTTGGTTCGATGCAGCATTATGAAGTTATATTGCGCACACAGACGAGGCTGCAAAGTGATATTACATGTTGGAGAAGGTTTCATGTAAAAGTCCTTTAATAATTCAGTGCGTTCCAAAATAGGATTGTTCGGCTGTGTAGGTGGAATAGTCTCCCCCAGTGGATTACTTGAGGACTTTTTGACCAGGGAGAGTTGGACTTACTTGAAATGTTGGATTATCAATAGAGAATAAAGTACATGGAGTTGTGGTCTATGAAGTGTATATAAAGAAAAGGTGAACGTTTGTCTTTTTGAGCAGTGGTTTTGAATGTGGGGCATTGCTGGCCAATGATGGATGACGTCTTCCAAGTGATGCATTGTGAAAAAGCGCTTTTTGATTTTGTTCATAAATGTTTACTGCATGTAATATTTGTATAATGTTTAGCGGTTTTATTGAATTGTAAATAGAGCACTAATCCAATATAACATACTGTACACTCACACATACAGACGTGCATGTCCAGAAGGTTTTATACCGATAATGAATGTACAAATAAACTTCTGTGTTTGGACAGCGTAACTGAATAAACTGAAATGAAACCTTGGCTCCTGTGTTGATACATGCGCTTTAATATGTACCAGTATCTCTGACATCTATATTTCTGTTATAGGTCAAACCAGGTAAATGCTGTGAGTTCAAAACATAAGGTCACGTTAGAGCAGGGACAAGATTCACAGGTAAGAGCAGTTTGTCAGGTAAACTACAAAAGATGTAGTCTCCTTTGCACACTGCCCTTCTGGCTATAATCAAGTCAAAGGATGGTTGTCAGCACGAAGAATACAAACACAAAGCAGCGAACTGACTGTAATATATCTGTGGGAGTTAATTAGTTATTGCTACTTACAAACGTGCCACATGCCATTTTAGAACGACACCGCTGGAAGACAATTAAACTAGAAGAACTGGAAATGTTTTTCTTGTTTTTCCCGAAAATGCTAATGACATATTGTCAGTTAAGCATTGCTGTATACCGTAGTGCTGCAACTAATGATTATGTTTATTGTAATCTGTCCGTTGTCTTCTCGATTAATGGAATGGTTGTTTGGTCTCTAAAATGTCAGAAAGGGGTGAAAAATGTCCGTCAGTGCCCACGCTGTCTTATTTTGTCGACAATATCAAAGCAACATTTACTCAAACTGATTAAAGAATTATCTAAATAGTTTGGCGACTATTTTAATAGTTGACGAACCAATGCATCTAACTCTGCAGGGCTGTGTGCTGTGCTCCTCCAGTTCCTCCCAGTCACCAGTAGAGGTCAGGTCCCATGAAGCTCCTCTTTAAACCTGTTCTTAACAAGGGTGTGGTCTGTCCATCATATTGTACACACCATGTAGGTAATGAGGAACTTTAAGCGGGCACCTTTTATTTTTTTGCTTTTTTTACAATATGACCAAAAGTAAATGTTTGGTTTGGGGCTGTTTCTCATGGTTTGAACAAGTCCCCTTAGTTCCTGTTATTGGAAATCTTAATGCATACACTCGTATTTAATTGTTTTTTCCAATTGTGTGGCAACAGTTTGGGGGGTGGGGGGGCGACACTGACAATAACCATTGCACAAAGCCAGCCAAGAAATAGTTTTCATTTTTGTGGAAAGTCTTTCTTTGAAGCCGATAGAAGCATATAGTTATTACCTCCGCCTCTTGGTAGAAGGGAGTAGCATGGGCCGAGGAAGAACCCATTTAATTGTGGTGGTGATCCGAATCACAGGGCGGATACACACGTTATCTTGCACTTTGGTTAACATTGAGAGACGGGGGATTTGGTCTTAGCAGGAAGTTGGGAACTTAGTTTAATGTTTATTATTTGAAGTCTATTTTCTAATTGTGGTGAAGCAAAATCAGATTTGTGTCACCAGCTGTCTCCTTCGGGTTTGACTTTGCACCTTACAATTACTCCAGAGGTTAAAATGTAAAGTATGGAAACCACTGCTTCTAACCACCAGAGATCATTTCAAACATGATCCACTAAAAGATAGTTGAGTTAACTTTAAGAGCGGTGCAAGATGTTTGGTGCCAGCTGTAAGGACGTGCAGCATAGTGCAGGTGGCGTTCACTGCCTCCGGTATTATTGATTGTCTTTTTGTAGTTGCTAGGGCAACACATTACTGCTGGTCTTCAGATGCATTTTTATTATTTTAGCAGCGTTGTAATGTCACCGTGGGTGCACTTGTGCTGTTACCATGGTTTCATCCAGTCACTAACTCTTCTCCCTGTGTGTATTGTTTTCTCTGCACGCAACAATACAGAACCGGATCAAAGAGGATTATAGGAACGTCTGTTTTCACTCCTTTTTCTCCAAGCAGAGCTGGTATAATGGTGGATGTTTGACAGAGAGGAAAAGACACATTGATCCACTGCAGGGGGCATTACAGACCGTGAAAGATGCAGTTCACAGACTAAAGGATGAAGAATAGAGGGATGCTTCAAATGAATCCATGACGCAGTGCCAGGACCATGTGGTGGACTCATCACCTATGGAGAATGTACTTCCAGAATTACTCAGCAAGTTGTGCAAGTGGGTTGTGTCTCATTGGGATGTTCAAAAGGAAACAGTGGGAGGACATTTAAATGAAAAAGGAAGACGGTATCAGCAAAGACAATTTAACTAAATTCAGTCAACCTATAACAGCATACTGACGAATCAGCTAGTCTTAAAGCTGTGACCAGGGGAAAAAGAAAGGGTTGTTCATTATTAGTGCTCCTGTAATTGAGAATTATGAGAAACCCGTCCCTGTCTGAAAACTGCAAAATGAGATTGTGTTTATTAAACAGGTCTGTAGAGTAACCTCATTTACAGAAACAGAATCAAACACAAGTCTCCTCCAAAACAAGTGATCCAAGACTGGACGATGCATTTGATGCTATATTATATATATTTTTTATATAGTTTGACACCTGTCTCAAACACATATTAAAGGACCACTTTGATATTCTTTTTTAAAGCACGGTCAAAATTGACCGAGTATCCTGATTTGTAGTCCGCGCTCAAGCTCAAAAACACTGGATCCTATCCTTCCCATAATGCAACTCGATGCATTTTTCATCTATATCCCCACTTGCAGGCAGTAAAAAGCCCACCCTGAGATAACACAGCCCTAACACAACAAACTTACTTATTCTAACCCAACAATCTAAACATAACCAAGTGTTTTTGTTTGAATTCTCAACATTAAACATGTGTTTACTGCGACTGTAGTGGAGTGTCATAGTTTGAAGAGTACGGCTACCCAGTGCGTTAAAAAGTGACGCCAAGGAGTCCTGACCAAGCGTCCGTATGCGACAAAATGGGACTGGGTTGGATAATCCCCCGATGACATCATCATCTGTAAAATAGGTGGACTGTCCCTTTAATTTGGCAAGAAAACTAATTTGTTCTTTTAAAGAAATTGTACATTTATATTTTACTTTGTGACTTTGTTACTGTCACAATATCAGATTCATACTACACGATTATCATGGTGGAAATAATTCACGATAATGATGTTACAGTGATAAATATTTTTTACTTTACTTTCTTTATTGTATATTTTGTCCTGTTTTTGGTAACCATAACTGTACAAAAGTGTACAAATAGAACAAGTATACTTATGAATCGTGAAAAAGCAACTACAGCAGATGGAAAAAAATAATCCACAAACATCTGCCAACACGATTTTATCTTATGTGTATTATACACACAAATATTTCATTTTTCTAAATATCACGTTTATCATCAATACCCTCGTTTCAACCTTTTAAAGTTCTACTTTGAATCTCATCTCCTGTAGATTGATAGAGATGACCTCTCGGATGTTGCATTCATGTGCAGCTGTAAAGACTGAAAAACCCTTCCCATAATTGCTCGTAGTTGGTGCAACAATGCAGTTTTGCAGACGACTCTAATGAAACTAAATTAACCAGACATCACACTGTATTTCTACCCATTAAATGGTGGCGGTGTTTTTAAACATGCTGTGCTTGCCCTCCTCTACGGTTTTTCCCTTTCTAATGCAATTTTAATACCTCTAACACACTTTGATGCATCCTCCCTCTGCCTCCCTGTCTCCTCCTCTTATCTCTTCATACTCTTCCTGCACCTCGCTCTGTTTTGACTGCAGCAATGCAGTCCACTGAAAATTAGGTTTGTTGGAGAAAAACAATTATGTCGCCAATGATGCATGTGACGGTTGTCATATCGGAGGATCATTGAGTATTGGCCAACAGCATTTGAAGGCGTGCACAACCTTAATCTTGTGATGATGTACATCAGGAAACAAAGCTGTGAGGGGCGCAGCATCTCGTCTAACGCTGGAATAATCTATGCTAATTGTGTGAACTGTGTACATCACAAAACCAATTAAATACAATGTGCAAAAAGCTTGTAAAAAAAACAATTAACATCGAAGAGGAGATTGCCCCCACACACCTGCATAATGAGCGTTTGAAGAGAGCTCTGATTGTATTCTCCCATTCTCTGCCTCTAACTGACTATTACATTATTTATGAAGTGGGGATGTGTGCTGTGCTGCATGTCCTGATGCACATTCCCTCTGCTGAAATGTCAGCTGCTCCTTGCGTGCTTGGTCTATTACGGTTTTCCACAGCTATCTAGCAGTGGAGCAGCTTGACGGATGCAGAGATAGAGAAGAGGGAGAGGAAAAGGGAAGCACAGATTGCTGCAAATCCAGGCTTTAGCAGCAGCTGAATTTTGTCCACAGCAAAGGTACAGTATCAACCATTATTATCTCCTTCTTTAAAGCATGTCTGTATCTGGGAATAAGCTTAGATTTCTTTTACATTGCGATTTCATATGAATACTCAGTGTATGTGACCACCCACAGGACCTTTTGCCATCCTCCTCAACATGCTGAGGAAGGGCTCAGAGCAGCTGAAGGGAGACAGAGAGGTCCTCCTGGATCTGCACTATGAGGGTGAAGCACAAACCACAGACAGCTATGGGAGTCTGCGCAACGGAAGCTACATCCCGCCTAGATGTGTAAGCACTATTGTTTTTAAACGCTGTTGTCTGTTTTTCTTTAATCGCATAGATATTGAAAAACAAAATCACACAGCAGCCATAACGCTGCTGCTTTGTTCATCCCTTCACACCTCGCTGACTTCTCTGAGATGTTGCAGTGAATCTGGAGTACAAACTGAATATTACCCGGACAATCAAAAAATTCTTCTTGTGAAACTAAAATATTTCTGTCAATCATACTGTAAAAAGCTTTGGGTTGTTTTTTACATCACATCTTTCTGGATTATTGCAAATTGTAAGGTTTTTATGATGAGTAATGGCACAGGCACAGGGTTGAACCTCATCAAAGCAAATGAACTGTCCATATGCAGAACAAATGATTTGCATGCAGGGAAGTGAGTAGAAAATAGTGTGTTTGCCAGCACTACTCATATTAATAATAACTAAACTGTTTGGATGCTTTTAGCTTTCAGCTGCAGCTGCTGACGATGGTGATGATCCAATATATATTCACTGTAATACAAGAAGTAACCAGCCAGCTCCACAGCTGGGGAATTACTTCAGAGATGGAAGAACCAAAATCGGTAGGTAGCATCAGCTGCTCGCATTGTGTTAGTTGTCATAAGCTGAGTGATGGATGAGTCAGTCCTTCATTTATCTGCGTTTAGACTTTGTGCTGGTGTGGGAGGTTCGCTCGCGGAGAAAGCGGCGAGGGAAGGGGAAGAGCGAGGTGACCGGTGAGGAGGGGGAAGCAGCGCCCACTGAGGAGAACAGCCGATCTGAACGGAGGAAGGCACAGCTGGCACAGTGGAGGGAGAAGTTTGTTCAGAATCTGGAGAGTGCTGGATTGCTCATGGAGAAGGTGCTGTTGATCATATCAAAGATTATTCATCTTATTAAATGTCTTCTTAATCTATTCATTATGTTTGTTGACTTATTAATGAACACCGTCTCTTCTCTTTAGGAGGAAACATCGAATGAAAAGAAAACAATACATTTTCTGAAACTTAGCGCTCCTTGGGATGTGTTGGTGTACTACGCTGAGGAACTGTGTCTCAGAGCTCCACTGCAGGTTAGTGCAGCTGTTTATAATCAAATAAATCTAATTTAAAGTTATAATCCTTAAGATTTTTAAACATGGCCCTGTCGTTCTGTCCAGGTCCAGACTGAAAAATCTCAACAACTATTAGATGGAGTGCTTTGGAATTTGTACAGACGGATAAGATGCCCATCCTCTGGGATATCCTGAGGATTTTTGGGATCTGACCATTCATCTAGTCTGGTCAACGTTTTCGCTTATCCTGTGACATACAAATATGTACAAATAATAGAATGCCATAGAATTTTGTATTGAAATTCATGGTTCTCAGACAATGTTTCCTAATGACCTCAGTTATTATTATTATTACAGGTCATTTAGCAGTCGCTCTTAGCAACTGGAGCAACTCAGGGTTAAGTACCTTGCTCCGGAGCACTAGGCCACCACCACTCAGGGATTCCTTGACTTCTCCCAATGCACCATCATGAGGTTCAAACTATTGGACGGCTTGTCACCAAATCTGATTAATATTACAGTAGGCTACTTCAGTTAAATACCTGCAAAACTAATCCGGCTGGTACTTACTTATGTAATGCGTAAATTTCGACAGTAAAAATGTTGTGTCAAATCAAACATGGCTGTTGTGCACTTGAGCCGGAAATAACAAATAACTGCTGTTAGCTAGCTAGCATTCGCGTTACCAAATCATTACAAGACTGCTAAAATCAACCCAATAAACATACCGATGGTTTCTATCAGCCAACAGTAGGCTGTTGGTAAAAAACGTACATTTGTACAGTTCACCAGAGAAACCGCAAACCGCTGCTGATCCTTCACCTTCCGCTACGTAGCCAAGATGGCGACCGTTGAGGCTGAGAAGTGTCCAGCATTCCACGTTAGGTGTGAATGCACTTATGCACTCAAAATAGTGCGGAAAATCAGCATGGTAGCCTTGAAATTAATTAAATTGTCATTGTGCGTGTATTAGCATGTTAGCATGTTGACTTTTGTGCCAAAGTACAACCTCACGAAGCTGCTAGCATGGCTATCGACTCTAAGTGTTGCTTTTACGTCAAACATTACTTTGTATTGTTTTTGGCGGAGTCCACCTTCCCTGAGCAGTATTTAAATGTGTACCCACACATAAGGAATTTACAGGGGAAAGAATGCACATACTAGACGTGATGTGGAGGACAAAAGCCGCTAAGTTGTGTGTTACCGTGTCTGACCCAATCGTTGACTGTAACTGAATTCTCTCAGCCTTCGGTTTGTTTGGCTGTACATGTTGCTATTCATCTGTTGCATTACTGACGTCGCAGCAGGAAGGTGTGTTTGCTGCCCCCAGTGATTGATTTCCAAAACTTCTAACAACTCTGGGACTTACCGTTAAACCACCAATAACCACAGCTGTCAGCAAAATAACAGAAATATAAAGGATTGCCACTGTATAAAGAGGAAGAAGATAAAAGTGTACTGAATGAATGTGTTTTCTTCCAGGCACAGCCAAATCTGGATTTAAACACATCTGCTCGGGTAATGAAAAGACTATGCATACCTAATGTAATGACGGAGTCAGTGCCAAGCAGGCCGTTGGACTATTACACATGTGCCTTTCGCAAGTCAAAGATGAATAGGTGAGTTCTAATTAACGATGGTAAACAACAGCATCGGTTAACATTGTATCGCAGAATATAAAAGTGTGTTTCGGCTGAATGAATGTCTCTCTTCTTCAGGTTCCTCGGCTGTGACAACCATGAAACCTACTTCACTAACACACAGAGACACCGTGTAGTGAGTAACAGGAATTGCTCTGCAGTGCATGTACTCAGTGAAATTATTCTCTCATGAAGTGAGAGTTTGTGTATTATTTCAGGTGTATGAGATTCTTGCCGGGACAGTGTACGGAAAAAGGAAGAGGGCTGAGGTTGGTGTGGACCGACTGGTAAATGAAGGCGTGTACACAGCGGCGTTCCCCCTGCACGAGGTCAGATATTATGTATCTGCTCTTTAATCGGATGTAAAGCTTGTGCTGTTTTTCCTCTCTTATCAGCATGTTTGTTTGTTTTTTTTTACCACAGGGCTCCTTTCAGCTTCCGAAGCATGAGATTTGTCCTGACGAGCTGAACCAGAGGCAGATTCTTCATCACTACTGGGCCCGCTGGTGCAAATGGTACAAGTACCAACCACTGGACCACATTAGAGAGTACTTTGGAGAGAAGATTGCTCTCTACTTTGCCTGGCTGGGTAAAAATACATTCTTATTCAGACACATTTTCAGGAGCTTTATGTTGCATCCCATGAGATGTAGTTAAAAGGTTTGGTTTGGAAAACCCATTAAGTTTTTTTTTATGTCAGGATAAGTATTGAAGTATTGTTGTAAATACTTGCCTGGTGCATATTTTAAAAGTGGGTATTTGGCGGTGTAGCATACACAACATCAACAACAGAGTCTCTGAAGCAAAAGCTCAAGACGATAATACTGCAGTGTAATAGCACATCCCTGCGTCAGCCGAGAGCCAAATGGAGCTTTTTGTCTCTGCAGGTTTCTACACAGCCTGGCTGTTGCCGGCCGCAGTGGTGGGAACGCTGGTCTTTGTGTCTGGAGTCATGTCCATGGGTACCAACACGCCAGCGTGAGTCCACACACCACTCAGAAAACACATGTTTGATTGCATAACACAAAATAAATGAGGAGCAATGTCACCAGTTTTACAGTCATTGTGTAATGTTTAGTATGCTATCGTATCAGTGCGGGTAGTGCTGTATTAGTACTGTATAAGTATTAGTAGTGAGGATTCTGCTGAATTGACTCAGTATTCTGATGCGTCATTAAAATGAGACTATGTAACTTTTGAGAAACTCTTCAGTATAGTCAGGGGTTTTGCTGCAATGCCCTTATCTGGTCTGATGTGACCAGCAGTTTAAGAAGAAATAGGTGTGTGGGGGCAATCTCATCTTTTTGCACATTGTTTTTAATTGGTTTTGTGATGTACACAGTACACACAATTAACATAGATCATTAACAGCGTTAGACGAGAAGCTCCACCCCTCACAGCTTTATTTCCTGATGTACATCATCACAAGATTAAGGTTGTGCATGCCTTCAAATGCTGTTGGCCAATACTCAATGATCCTCCGATATGACAAACTTCACATGCATCATCGGCGACATAATTGTTTTTCTCCAACAAACATCATTTTCAGTGGACTGCATTGCTGCAGTCAAAAATAAGAGAAATATATTGTAAACTGACATTTCTGTCATCTTTGTAACAATGATTGTGCAATATTGTGCTTCATCTGTGCTATCACGACACAACCTTTCAATGCTTTCATCACACAAGTGAAAGCGATAAGGGAACAGATTGTACATCAGTGTTTTTTTTGGAGTCTTGCCGCCACAGTGAGGTTACCAGGTTTGGTTCCATCATGCCTGACACCATGACCAAAACCTTATCTAGCATCCAGCGCCATAGCCATAGTCCAGCTCTGTACGCATAGACATGAGATTATTTTAGGGACACCGGAATCGCCCAAAAATGTAAACCTCTACTTACTTTCTTCTTCCCAGATTATGTAAATCAGTTTGAGATTCAAATATACCAAAGCATCAAAGCACTGTCTGTTCTGCAGGCAAACAAAGCCGATAATGATTCAGTCCACATGGGGTTTGTCTGTGCACATTTTATTCATTTCTTATTTATCACCACAGTGGGCTCTACTCTACCTACACAACATTGTGGAATCACTCTTCTTCGAGTGTGTGTACACTAATTTTGCCTCACCAATTGTTTTGTGTTGACCATTCTCTTTGTATGGCATCCTGTTAGTTTAAGTGACAGAAAATCCATCCCGCTATAAAATACCGAGGGAGGTTAGAGAGAATGGAAGACGGGTCAATATCTCAGGCAAGGAAACGGCCGAATGTCTCAGATTCATGATGTTCATTAGTTCACACTTTAGATTAAAGCCATTGATTAATGTAGAATGGATGGAGAGAAGTCGGCAGCGGCAACATATTGCAGCCATCTCATGTGATAATAGACAATTAAAGCGTAATAATTTCCCCATTACATAAATAAGGAAGATAGACTGATTTCAACACCTTCTATCTGTTCTGTTCTCTCTCTCAATCCATATAGCCTGGGTTTGTGTGAATGCAACATACATTACTGTTCATTCACCCAATCTCAATCCCAATATAGTTTCTGTCAAATGTGCTCAGTCGCCTGATACCAGTGTTTTCTCAGTTGTAACTAATCTGTGTCTATGTGTCCGTCCACAGTAAGGACATCTGTCACAGCGGAGCTAGCTATCTCATGTGTCCTCTCTGTAACACATGCAAGGCCTGGAACATGTCTGATATCTGCACCATGGCCAAGGTAATGGACTTTCGAAACATTAAATTAACCCAGTTGCATAATGCAAAAAGACAAAGAAGTTGATGACGTTCTTTCTGTATTGCAGTTGGGCTACTTATTTGACCACCCAGGTACTGTCCTCTTCAGCGTGTTCATGTCCTTCTGGGCCGTAACCTTCCTGGAGTACTGGAAGCGAAAGATGGCCACCCTGGCCCATCACTGGGACTGCATGGACTTCCATGAAGAAGAGGTTTCACAATCCTTGCTTTCTTGCTTTGCTTTCAGTATTAGTATGACCATACTGGTCTCATACACTTAATGGTTCTTAGGTATGTCATGATTAAAGGGATAGTTCAGATTTTTGTGAGGTTGCATAAGGTACTTATCCATAGTCAGTAGACGGTAGTCAGCAAGCCCCCAGTTTGGAGAAGAAAGAGTACCAGCACAGGAGCTGAGCAATGTTCTGACGGGGCAGCAGCAAAATACATTTTAGACACTGTAGATTCACCTAAATACAATCAATATCAGACTCCATTGACAAAAACTGTCATTTTACCTCGCAGAACACGGGAGTTGCTGGTCTACTACCCATTGGGTCCCTCGACCTGAAGTCTGCAGCTGGACCGTTCTTGGCAAACCAGCAAAGAGTGTGTCCATTGATGCTGATGTCGTCACTTTGTTCCCTCAGGAGCGTCCTCGTCCAGAGTTTGCAGCCATGGCTCCGACGATGGAGCCAAACCCTGTGACTGGGGTGAAAGAGCCCTACTTTCCAGAGAAGACCAGGCTGTCCCGCATGTTCACCGGCTCCATGGTCATCATTATGATGGTGAGACACTGTTTATGTAACAGAACAGCTTTGTCAGTATCAGTCATGATGTATGAATCTCAGATTAACTGTTCAATGTCACCGATTTCTAAACTGAACTTTCATTAATTACTCCACTTGTTTGGATATAATCACATATGGTACAAACATATTTTCATTTTCTTAGTTTCAATGAAGATGTCAGTGGAGCTCAGTTTCAGTGGAGCTTTTAGTTTTCTGATACCCAAGAGAAAGACAGGTGGAGTTCACACTCCACTGAATCCGGCCGTGGTAACTGAAGCGTTCTCTAATAAAGAATCCAGGTCATCTGCCCACAGGGCTGGATATGATCTGATAATCTCAGCTGTACACCGTATACTCAGTCTCAGGATGAACTTGTTCCTGGACAGATATCTGAGGATCAGTTTCTCCTGACAATGATGATAGAGGTAGTGCTGCGCCCCCCCAACGGAACCCCGCGCCCCCCCCTGAAATTCAATGAGTTTGTTATTTCTTCTGGATTTTATTTTATTATTAATCTTTTTTTATATTCACAACTCACTTTTCACATTGAACAGGTGCTCTTCTATTAAATAAACTAAACACTCATGTTATTGATCTAATTTATGTGCACGTTTCAGTGTTTACTGTCTAATTTGCGCATTCACATTCTCTCCTGCGCTCCGGTTTGCGAAGGGTGGCAACAGGTCTGCAAAGGCGGACTGCATAGAATAGTAACTATGATCACTTTTATTAAAAATAACAGGAAATGATCTGCTCAAAATTCATCTAAATCACTAATTATGCAAAACTTTGCAGTTATTGCATTCACTATTAATTGAATTAGTTGTACAGTTTATCAGTTGTTTGGTCCTGTTATTGTTATCCATTGAATATAAAATGAAATATCCATAAAATATGTCACTGAGTCAGCGGTCATCAGTTTACCCAATGATAGAAAAGGAGTCTCTTAAAGAAAAACATTAGGAACCACTGGTTTATATGATGATGAAACAAAACATAACATGTGGCAGCGAGGGCGGAGAAACCTGGGAGTGCACCTCTTTAACCTCCCGAAGCACTTCTTCACTGAGTTGTTGTCGTCGTTGTTGTTATAATGTGTTTCACGCAGTATCCCTGTGTCTTCCCTCTCAGCTGTGTGTGGTGATGATCTTCCTGGTGACGGTGGTTATGTGCCGCGGTATCATCAGCTTGATGATGTTCCGCACTGGGAGCCTGGTCCTGCGCACAGAGGTATATCAGCTGCATCGGGCATCTGCAGTGGATGTGTGGATTTCATTTTGAATATTTTAGGTTTCATTTAAATGCAGTTTAATGACTTGTACATGCATACGCTACAGGTGTACATCCGCTCCCTCAACACCTCTGTACTGTATGTGTGTATCTGTATGTGTGTACTTTACCTTCATACAGTGTGTGTGGTCTCCTCAGGCAGGGACCATAGCTAACATCTCCAGCAGTATTGTGAGTCTGGGCCTTATCCTGCTGATGGGCCGGGTCTACACTGCTTTAGCTGAGCAGCTCACTAAATGGGGTAAGAATCAATACTGCCTCAATGCTGTACTGTATATTGATATCAGCCTCTTACTGGATCTCCACTAACTAAAAGATGATACTCTTCAAAGACGAGATTATGTCTTTAATTTGATCTCAGCATGTGGGGTAAAAATAGCCTTTCAGTGAGGGCAACAAGAAGACTTTGCAGAGTGGGAGAGTGCAACTACAACACACAGCACTGAGTTACATATGACACCAGCGTGTCTATGTTGTTGTGTGTTTGACATTGTTCTTGTACAGTTGCTGCATCATCTGGCAGCATTATGATAGAGCACTGGACAGTAGATGCATAAATAAAGGCATAGTTATAAGAACCGTGCTAGTTAGTTAAGAAGAAACCTTTGATAACATTTCCAGATTTAGGCTCCAGAAACAGGAAACTTTATCTTTATCCTCAGTCTGAACTCACAAAGACTCACAAACAACAGCTCAATTATTCTCAACAAACTGTTGAATTTAGGATTTATTGGCTCGTTTCAACTTTCCAGTAAGTCAATATATCGATGTTACATTACTTCCTATGTCACTTCAAAATATTGTGATCATTTTGCATGTCTTACAAAGTACTGTTACTTTAGCTAGTTAGCTTACAGCTAAACACAGCAAAAGTCAGCAAGATAATCAAGGTTGTCATGCTAACATGCTCAGAGTTTACCGTGGTCACAGTTTAGCGTGTTAGCATACCACCAAAAGGAACCAAAGGGGTTGACCAACAGAGCGACGGACCAATAGTGTCAGTTCTGTTGAGACAGTTGTCCTATTGTTTCTATAAGTTAAGATAACTTCTGTATATATTCACCAAGTTGTTGCTCAGATCTCTGAATATGGAAACAAGCGACTTCACATATCAAACTTCTCTGGAAGAGAAAACAAAGGCTAGAAGTGGAGTAATTACTTTACATTTCATTGACTCTTTTGCAGAGATGCACAGAACACAGACCCAGTATGACAATGCCTTCATCTTCAAGGTGTTCATCTTCCAGTTTGTCAACTTCTACTCGTCCCCCTTCTATGTGGCTTTCTTTAAAGGAAGGTGAGACACGAGTCAGTCTGCACAGACTCACGGAAACGATTAACAAGTGAAGAACATTTTGTGCCAAATAAGATTTTAAATACTTACTTCTCCTGTGTGGGCAGGTTCGTGGGATATCCCACCAACTATGGGACCTTGTTTGGGATGAGAAATGAAGATGTGAGTCTTTATAATTTACCAATACAAATCAAAGGGAGGAAGAATTCCAGTATAATGCTATTACATTTCTATCTAAGCATATACAAATGTCATATCTCTGTTTCTGTGTGTCTTCCCTGCTGCAGTGTGGTCCAGGGGGCTGCCTCATTGAGCTGGCTGAGCAACTCTTCATCATCATGGTGGGAAAGCAACTCATCAACAACATTCAGGAGTTCATTATCCCGTAGGTTAACCAGCATCTCCAACATGATTGAAGGTTGAAATGAAATGAAAGTTTTTTAGATTTTTCTGAATTTAAATTGTCAAAAGTGAATTGTACAAATAAGGGCATCTACTTAAATTCATAAATAACCTTAAAAAAACCAAAATAAGAACTGTCAAATGAGTAGGATCTGTCTATTGTGCTTCCTCTTGGATGTGTGCTCACTATCTGGCACCTGGTCGCTGCAGGGTCTCTGCAGATACAGACATCGCCACACACTTGTAGTGGGTCATCAGCGAAGATTTAGAGGGATTATTTTTGTCGATAAATAGTTTTTTAGGAATATCCTACTCAATAGAACAGAATAAATGAGAGTTGGTATAATACTGATGTGATATTTGTAGTCTTAAAATCCAGAGATGCTTTTTTCTAACTGCATTACCATGTCATTGTTTTTTTGGGTGCTGCATCAGACGGCTCCGCATCCTGTTTGTTTGGTGCAGTAAAGCCTGTTGCTGTAGCTCTGCAGCATTGGCACACTGTGTGGGTGCGTGTCTCCAGACACAGGGCAGAGGCAGCTTTCAGAAGGCTTATTATAATATAACAGAGGGTAGCCTTAAATAAAAGTTAAAAACCTTAAATTGTTGACCGCTGTAATGCAGTGTACCTTTAGTTTGTAGGGGCCTTCCAAAGAGAGACCTGTGAGGCTTAGTGGTAGAACTACTTTTCTGTGAAATGGAGCACCTGACATGTAAACATGATCAGAAAGAGGAACTGCATGGAAAAACTGAAGACTGTTGCGTTACTGCTCTCTTTATATCAACCGTTTTTCTTGACCTACCTACCTGCTGGCCATGGTTAATCTTTCATGGCCATTTTGTACACCACTTGTGTTAGTTGGCAGAGTGAAACAAGGGCATATATTTTGAGCATGGATCTCTACGCTGTGAAGCATTATGTGCTGCAGTTGCTGTAAGATTGATTAAGTGATTGATTGTAGCCAGGTTTGTTCTGCTTGTCAGAGTGGTTTGTGGTTTCTGTGATCTATACTGTAGCTGCGTCCCAATGCAGAGCCTGAATCCTCCGCAGGACGTCCCCCACAAGGGTTGTGCTGTGGATGGCACACGGGTTGAATGTGACACGGGCGCTGGCAGGGACTCCTCCTCTTTGGATCAGCACACCTGTTCCAGTCGTACTTTCTTGCTCATATCTAAGAGAGTGGCTGCCATTGAGGCGCAGGGACACTTTAAGAGTCCAGGACTACCAAACTATATAATAATAATAATAATAATAATAATAATAATAATAATAATAATAATAATAATAATAATAATAATAATAATAATAATAAATTGTATTTATAGGCGCACTTTTCATTCGCTTAAACAAAACTCAAAGTGCTAAACTATACCATGTTGTATTGTTAGTGTGCTATTTGTGTGATTGTTTGACACGTACTGAGAGGTTTGAGGCAGATATGTGTTGCAGCAGAGCAAGAAGGGATTGCTAAAATGCAAAGCCCCACGAGAACCATCTGCAACTGCTTCTGAAGGTTTGAGCCTCAGGGACTTGTTACTATGACAACAGCTCCAAATAAATCCAGTTTGAAGAAAATAAAAACTTGAGCTCGTGGCATCCATGTAATATGAATTATAGTTTTTTGAGTAGAGACAACAAATATTGTAAACTATGTGAACAACAAAATTAAAAGTCCATATTAAACTACAATCAGATTAAAAATCATCTGATGAGCATGACCTCCCGACCTCCCTGTGTTCAATATAAAGTTCTATATTAACGCTGTTTTCCTGTTTATTTCATATTCATAAGCTCTGCCTCTCTGCTCTGACAGTAAAGTGAAGGCCTGGCACCAGAAGAGAACTTTGGCCAAGGTGCTCGGGGATAAGGCATCCCATGAGCCTCGGCGCTGGGAGGAGGACTACCAGCTGGTGGAGTGTGAAGGCCTGTTCGAAGAGTACCTGGAGATGGGCAAGTATTATTATTATTATTATTATTATTATTATTATTATTATTATTATTATTACTATTATTATTATTATTATTATTATTATTATTATTATTATTACTATTACTATTACTATTATTATTATTATTATTACTATTACTATTACTATTACTATTATTATTATTATTATATTATTATTATTATTATTATTATTATTATTATTATTATTATGTATTTAAGAAAACATATTTACATTATCAGTATCTACACAAAAACCTGTCCATACCAGAGATACATGTACAATGTAAACCCTAAGTTACCCTAAGGAAACAAAAAAACAATGAAAACTAAATAATAAAGATATGAAGAAAAAGTCAAACATATCATTATTATCATTCCAAGACAAATTGATCAAATAAATAATTAGTTTTAATTAGGTTCCTTATTGTGCTGCCATATTGATGCCATTCTTGATCATATGTGGATTGGGGCGGCACATCTCTTCCTGTGGATGTGGAATTTTCCCAAAACTAAGATTAACTGTACATTACCTTCAAAACATATAATGCCCAGTTTCCCTTCTTAAATAATGTTGAACATCCACCCAAAACATTCTGGTATACACACAGTAATAAAACAAAAGACAGATTGTTTCATCCTAATCAATTTCTTCAAACTTTTTGGACGGATATATTTGATACAACATTTTAAAAGAAACCTCTGAAGGGAAAGGAAAACCGCACTTTATTACTAAGACAAACTATTTATATATTTCCCCAACTATCCTATAAATATTGTGCCAATTAATTTCTCAAATAGCAAAGCCCAAAAAAATCTTCCTGCAATTCCTGTTGTATTTATTTGAGCATTTAGCAGATGGTAAAGTATCCGCTACTGTATCTTTAGAAGATGATGTCACTGCCATTCAAATGTCTATAACTTGCCGTATGATGAACATATGAAGTTAAAACTGTCTGCTATGTTACATTGCACAAATGAAAAACGACTCTTTGTCCTGCAGTGCTCCAGTTTGGGTTCATCACCATCTTCGTGGCAGCGTTCCCCCTTGCTCCGCTCTTCGCCCTCCTCAACAACTGGGTGGAAATCCGTCTGGACGCCCACAAGTTTGCGTGCGAGTACCGCCGGCCGGTGGCTGAGCGCGCCCAGAACATCGGAGTCTGGTTCAACATACTGGAAGCTCTGTCACACCTCTCCGTCATCGCCAACGTGAGTCCATTGAAAAATGACATCCACAGCAGAATGGACGCTGAACTCTTCTCAACACCGCTCTCTTGTTCTTCTTCTCTTCTGCAGGCTTTCCTCATAGCCTTCACGTCAGATTTCTTACCTCGTCTGCTCTACCAGTTCAAGTTCGATGATGATCTCAATGGATACGTCAACTTCACCTTAGCTTACGCCCCACTTAACTACACCGAGTACCCCATGTGCAGGTACGCTGGATGCTGACTGTCCATATTTTTTCCTCTCAAATATGTTTTCTGTTCAAAGTTTCAAAATCTTCAGCTTTAATCTTCAGATCTTAGACTTGACCAACAGAGGGTAGTATTGCTGATGTTTGTTGCCATGTGTTGCTGCTGCTGCATACACTGCACACCATGCTTACACTGTATGTCCTGCAGTAACTCTGTGTTTTGTTTTATCTTAGATATAAAGCGTACAGAGACAACAATGGAAACTTCTCACTGTTCTACTGGGAGCTTCTTGCCATCAGACTTGGTTTCATCATTGCTTTCGAGGTGTGGAAACAGCTGCTTTGTCTCTCAATTAGCTCATTTATTTTATTTTATTTAGTGATTTTGATGATATTCATTTTTCTATTTCACCCACATCTCAACACCCAGTTGTGCCTCTGTTCCCAGGTGCATACTTCATACGAGGTTAAGCCCTCTCTTAGTGTATGTTTTAGTGTTTCCATCTTATGTAATGCTTACCCATATGTCATTTTACCACGTCCTCTTTCTTTGACACTTTTTCTGTCTTCGTCTTCTTCTCTAACATCCTATTACATTCCTCATCATCTACCTTAGGCCCCAGCCTCGCTTTCATGGTTTTTATTTATTCAGTTGCATCCATTTCGGCCCCGTCTTCCTCCCTTCATCTGGGACTGTTCCAGACTTTTGAATGGCCATGCACGTCTCCCATGTGTTCAGTAATTCTCCTTCTGCTCCTCATTTCTGCTGTCAGCATTTGCATTCCTGGCATTCATTTAAAGGCTCAGTTATTTTCTGTAACAGCTGTTCACCGTAGTTTTATGCAGCAGTACTCAAACAGGAGTCAGATGAATACACATTTGGTGCGCTAGTGAGTGTTTATGGCAGCAGGCCGCTGTATAACAAACTATAGTGGCGGTGCTCAAAGTAATGAAGGAACAGAGTGGCTCATTATGTGCTGCTCATGTGTTTGTAGCTCTTTGGCACAGAGGATTAAGATATATGTATAACACTTGTTATTAGACATCAGTTCATTGTTGGTTTTGGTCTTTTCATTGGATTTGTTGACAGTAAGAAAAACCTTATCACTGTGCTGTTCTGATGTGATCATTGAACAAACGTGTCCGATCAAAGTACTGAGAAAAGAAAAAGAGGAATAATTACAAGAGGAATATTTAGATTTTTAGCTGTCATGGAATTCTGAAAAAAATAAGGGAATTTTAGAGGCGTGTTCCAGACAAGTTTGATAAAATATACCTAAACATATAAAACCACAGATTGGTGCGGGACTTTTATAAAAGTCATGTGACATCATGTCAGTGGAAGGAGAAAATAAATAATTCAGTAGTGATAACTGATGCGGGACTAGACATGTTTGACAAGGAAATCTTTACTGAAGGTCCTTAAAATATTTCAGGTCCCTGCATATTTCAGCTTTAACAGTTTTTTATCTTGCTGCCTTCATCAGCAGATCTTCACTTCCAGGTCACCTTCAATCTTTCCATACAATGTCCAACTTGTGTTCCTTGAGTTCAAACTTCAGATTTTGAGACAGGAGAGGCCGTTTTCTTCAATGTGATGAGGAGCATTGAATGTCTTGCTGTCTGTACGTCCTACCTCCTCCAGCATGTGGTGTTCTTCGTGCTGCGAGCCATCGACTGGATCGTGCCTGATGTCCCAGAATCCCTGGAGCTGAAGATCAAGAGGGAGCGCTACCTGGCCAAGCAGGCTCTGGCCGAAAACCAGGAGGCTCTGTTGGTGAGTCGAGGCCGAGGGGCCGCCCCTGCCTCTCCGGGCACCTCTAGCCCAGGTCAGTAGAACATGGGACACAAACACACACACACACAGCAGTGCAACACACACTCATTCATAAAACATGACACTGTAGTTCTTTATTTGAGTATTTAGGGTAAGAGAAAGTTTAGACTATGACTAGAAAATATGTCCTTGTTATTCTGGATAACACAGAATATTCAGCGGTATGCTGTTTCTAATTTCTATTTGTGTATGTAGCACTTAAATTGGTTCTGCTTATTTGAAGCAGTATCCTCATGGTTGTTTGCACTTATTGTAAGTACAAAATTAAGTTTAATGTATTTAAATTGGAAACTCACTTAGTTCCGTATCAGCTTTATGATATCTGACCTGAATATCCCAATCATATTGTACATTTTTGATGTCCTGCAGTATTTTGTTGTCCCATTCGGTTCCACGCAGGTGATTAATGAAACCTGGCACCAGCAGAGTTCACAGGTTACATTCAGTCTTAAACCTGTCACACTTTGCTATGTTCTCATAAATAAATTCCAGATTTTAAAAGGCTTTTAAAAGCTTACCCACCCTCACACACACACAACTCCGCGGAGCATTTGCAAAGCACCTGCGGCTCGACAAACTGTTATAAACGCGCCACACTGCACGCAACATGATCATTAAAGGTAATCTGTGTAGGATCAGAGCCAAATATGTCAGATGAATTTGATTATATCCATAGACCTTGTGGGCTGTTGGCATAGTTTAGAATTTCCTCTGTTATCGCTCCTGTTGATGTTTAACTTAAAAAGTGTAACAGAAATAAATAAAAGGAAAAGGCAGTACATTCAAGTAGGAGGTCAGTAATCAGTGTCAAAGTTCACTTTCTCCACCTTCACAGTAATTCTTTGTCCGTAGAGAATACAGTCGCATACATAGTGTGTTTTCATCCTTGTCTGTGTGTGTGTGTGTGTGTGTGTGTCCCTGTGCTCTGACCCATGCTGTTGTCATGTGTCTCATGTAGTGAATGTTGCTGGTTGAGAGAAGGTGAGTATTACTCAACACGTAAGTAAATGGCATTTTCAAGAAGGATGACATTGTTTCAATAACTATAGCAGAATTTATCAAAAATAAAATGGACTCAACAAATTCGGTGAAGTTGATTCATGAAACCTAAAGAGAGTCGTCGGGGGCATCCCATTACTAGTGGCGCCCCATGTGTCTCTCTTTTTTAGAGCTGGTTGTTGTAGTTACTGAGGAGGGAGTGACTGTATGCAAGCTGAGAAGAGACTGTTTAGCTGCTCGACTAGGGCTGAGTGTTACTTTTGAAATCAATACCACAATATTGATACTGTTTATTTTATATATTATACCGTATTTTTCAGATATTGTAAAATAAATGTATAATGTACAATTATAAAATTGATGTTCAGTGCAATTACCTATTACTGTATTTAATCACACACAAATCATTCATTTTACAGCATACTTTTGTAAAACTATAAGGAAGTATTATCTTGTTTCATTAGGGCAGCAGACCTACTGAATGTCATTGTTTTACATTCTAAGCTTCTGTTTATTTTTTCGAATGAAGCTTTGAATCTCTGTCGTCACATTTTATGACATCATCAACCTAAAAAAATAAATAATAATAAAACATTTAGTGTAGTATAATCTTTATCTGCCAAAAAATATGCAGAAATACTGGTTTAAATAAAGCTGCACAGCATTCAAATGTTGATTTAGAATTTGAATGTCAGCGTTTCAAACTTACCCTCGTTATCGTGATATGATACCACTCAGTCGATAATATTGAATTATCATCCAGCCCTATGCACGACATAAACTACAAGTAGGCACAAAACTTGCTGGTAATTAACTAACACTACATCCTTGCTAGAGTAAGTTGTCTCATGTATGTGTGTTAACTATGGAGTTGGCGTAAGCATATGGTTAGCTAGCTTAGCATAAAGACAGAAGGCAGCTAGTCGGGGCTCCATTTGCCCACTTCTGTCTTTGCAGCATCACTACATCACTGACGGTCAGATACAGTCTGTGAGCACAGGTCAAGGTTTTATCCTCTGTAAAGGTGTAACAACAAACCTAACAACCTCCACAACATGACGGAGAGGCTCCACACAGTCACTGTGCCCAGCTGTTGTTCAGGAAAGAGTTAAAAACATGTTACTCCCCTAAAACCACCAATGGTCCTGTTTATATTTAAGTTCATGTTAGGGGTTTTACATTTAGGATACAATATGTTAATTAGTAAGCTTTACAGGTGCTGCTAGGTGTGTTTTTGAACTTTTGACTAAGCCAGGCTAACTGTTTCATCCTCTCCAGGCTTTCCGCTATGCTATGCTAGGCTAACCTCGTTCAGACTATAGCACCATACTTAACACACAGACATGAGATTGACATAAATCTGATTGTTTTAAAACTCACAGTAATTGAAACAATATGTTTTATTGCCAGTGTTACTTAATATAATATAGCAGCAGCCAGCTGTAATTCAGTAGCATGTTGCAACAAAGATTGTCTGTGTCAGCTGTTCATACCTCTTACAGTCTTCACTAATTCTCTCCTCTGTCTCTGCTCCTTCCCCATTCCTTCCCTGTCCAAACCCAACTGCACTGCCTCCCCTGAAGGAAGCGACATGTCCTTTGGAAACATGAGTTAGGACTGCAGAGTGGTTTGAGGGGATACTGGAGGAATAGAAGACACTCCTTCGCATCTGGGATAACATGAGTGAACTTCTTCCCTGAGTGAAATACTGTCTCTGCACTGGGATTTTTCTTCACAAATGTGCATACCGCTGCACAGACATGATAAACTGGTGTGTAATGGAGTCTAAACTCACCCAAAACTTAGTTCACAGAACACCGTTCCTCAACATTTTCAGGCTAATGCACTGAAAGTATAAGGCTTATATTTATACTATGTTTATTCACATGATATCTATACATTCTATATATTCCGACAAAGGATCCACGACTTTCTAATCCACTCCTACAGCAACTGGGCCGTAGCCTGATTTGGAACCTAAGGAAACAGATTAAACAATTAATTGATACGTTTTCGGATGCACTGCCCCTGCTTTAAGCCTGCATCAATTTCTGTTTTTTGTTTTGTTTTGTTTTTTCTTGGTAGAAATGTAAAGGAATCTGCATAAATATACAGTATATATAAATGAATAGCAGCTAGTTTGGGGGAAAACACAATAGCCTCTTGTCCAAAATGCAACGCTGTCAAAGTAGCAAGCTCGATATGTACCGTAAGAAGGCCACATCCAGGCCAGTACTGTAAGTAGTTGTGCTTTTAGTGGCTAACTAAAGTTGCAGCATGAATTTTTAACGCTATCAGACTTTTCAAGCTCTGTCAAGTACAGTTAGAAATGTACACAGACCTGACACCTGCAGCAGTGTGTGTCGACTAGAGAATGTGGATCTAAGACCCAATAGTATTACATTGATATCATGTGTTTCTAATTACATAAAAGAGTCATTTAATCCTCCTGAAAATGTTGTTTTTGTTCATCTCCAGTGGTTTAAGTTCTCCCCTTGATGCAGTGATGTACAGGTGTACTCCAGGACCCTGTGACGTCACGCTGGGTGTGGTTGCGGGTGCAACAGAGTACACATCTAACCACACACAACCACACCCACCAGTGTAGCTGGGTGTAGTCAGAGGTGAAACCTTTAACAGTAGAGTACAGTGAAACCCTGCTGCCCAACCTGCTGTTAAGTGACTCTTTAAAAGGGCGCTCCTGTGACTTAGTATTGCTCTTCTTTAAAGTTGGGGGACAATGCAGAAAGAGCCGAGATATCCAGACTAAATCCTGGTGTGGGTCAAACGCTGGCTCCTACATTTCCTATTATGCAACATCTTTCATAGAGTTGGACGTTGAAGGAGTTATTTTGGAGAAAGTAGAGGTCTGGTTCATTTTTTGCATAGAAACTCCTAAAATATTATGATCTTTCAAACAATAATACTGCCTTAAAATCTGATGGCCACAACATTAAACCTATAGTATCCAGAACTCTCAACATTGAGGATATTCTAAAAACAAATATTTGCAGTTTGATTAAACTCTCTCTGCCTGTTAAATAACTTGAAATAACTGTTAACTGCCTGTTAAATAACTTTTAAAGTCCATTCTCTCAATTTGTGATGCTACGTTTGTCTTCAAACCCATGGCAAATGTCAAACCGTGATGACATCATCGGGGTTATTTCCTCAGATTTGACAAAGTCTGTGTTTTACTCCCCATAATGACTAAATTGGTCTATATGTTTAAAATCAGAGGAGTGCCCCTTTAAGTATACATTTAGTTTTATCACTAGCTGTAAAATGGTAAAGATTTTTAAAAGACTTGATTGTGAGCTGTTGTTATAACATATACAGTACATCTCAAAAGTGAGTACACCCTTTAGATTTTTGCAAATATTCTGTTATATCCTTTCAGGGGATAACATTATCCTACTGAAACTTTGATATAACTTAAAGTAGTCAGTGTGCTGCTTGAATAACAGTATAGATTTATTGTCCTTTGAAAATTACTCAGTACACAGCTGTTAATGTCTAAACAGCTGGCAACAAAAGTGAGTACACCCCATAGTGAACATGTCTAAATTGTGCCCAAAGTGTCAATATTTTGTGTGACCACCATTGTTATCTAGCACTGCTTTAACCCTCCTGGGCATGGAATTCACCAGAGCTGCACAGGTTGCTTCTGGAATCTTCTTCCACTCCTCCACGACGACATCACGGAGCGCACGGATGTTGGACACCTTGCACTCCTCCACCTTCCTCTTGAGGATGCCCCACATGTGCTCAATTGGGTTTAGGTCTGGAGACATACTTGGCCAGTCCATCACCTTAACCTTCAGCTTCTTCAGCAAGGCCGTTGTCATCTTGGAGGTGTGTTTAGGGTCATTATCATGTTGGAAAACTGCCCTACGGCCCAGTTTCCGAAGAGAGGGGATCATGCTCTGCTGCAGGATGTCACAGTATATATTGGAATTCATGTGTCCCTCAATGAAATGCAGCTCATGCAGCCCCAGACCATGATGCTGCCACCACCATGCTTGACTGTAGGCAAAACACATTTGTCTTGGTACTCCTCACCAGGGTGCCGCCACACACGCCGGACACCATCTGACCCAAACAGGTTTATTTTGGTCTCATCAGACCACAGGACATGGTTCCAGTAACTCATGTTCTTGGATTCATTGTCTTCAGCAAACTGTTTGCGGGCTTTCTTATGCATCGGTTTCAGAAGGGGCTTCTGTCTGGGGCGACCGCCATACAAACCGATTTGATGCAGTGTGCGGCGTATGGTCTGGGCACTGACAGGCTGACATCCCACTTCTGCAACCTCTGCAGCAATGCTGGAAGCACTCGCACGTCTATTTTTGGAAACCAACCTCTGGATATGACGCTGAGCACGTGGACTCAACTTCTTTGGTCGACCCTGGCGAGGCCTGTTCCGAGTGGAACCTGTCCTGGAAAACCGCTGTATGATCTTAGCCACTGTGCTGCAACTCATTTTCATGGTGTTGGCAATCTTCTTATAGCCAAGGCCATCTTTGTGAAGCGCAATAATCCTTTTTTTCAGCCGCTCAGAGAGTTCCTTGCCATGAGGTGCCATGTTGTCCAGCATTCAGAGAGAATTGTGCCCAAAACACCAAATTTAACAGCCCTGCTTATCATTTACACCTGAATCCTTGTAACACTAACGAGTCACATGACACCAGGGCGGGAAAACAACATCATTGGGCACAATTAGGACATGTTCACTATGGGGTGTACTCACTTTTGTTGCCAGCTGTTTAGACATTAACAGCTGTGTACTGAGTAATTTTCAAAGGACAATAAATCTATACTGTTATTCAAGCAGCACACTGACTACTTTAAGTTATATCAAAGTTTCAGTAGGATAATGTTATCCCCTGAAAGGATATAACAGAATATTTGCAAAAATCTAAAGGGTGTACTCACTTTTGAGATATACTGTATTATCTGTTGTCTTCACTGTGATGAAGAACATCTGCAAACAATTCTTCATTATGCAATGTATGCAATGTAAATACACGTATACTGTACATGTTTACTGTCTATGGATGCTGAGCATGTCCGTCTTTTCTACTTGAACGCTCTGCAGAGTTTCGTACGGAGGAGTTCTGAGAGTGGCTGCTGTAAGATACTGTAAACAGGAGTGACATAGCACCTCTTTGTAGGACATATTTTGTGTGTGAGCTGTTTTTTGCATTTAAGACCTTTTAGACCAAAATAAATGTAGTTTGATGAATGCATATGTCTCCTCAGCTTGGGATTCTGAAAAACTGATGTGTCAGCTGTTCTCACTGCTGTAGGGATGAACTGTATGTTATCACGCCTTCATCTACTGTACCTTCTCTTCTTCTCTCCAGCAGAGACCTGCAGACAGATAAAACAGACGCTGATTTATTAGGAGTCAGACACAGACAGGTGTTCGCTGATGATTTCTCACTTCCTCTCCCTCCTCCCCTCACAAACTAAACCGAGGACTGTAGCCTTGGGCAACTCCTGACTTTGATTTGTATCGCCTCCCCTCCTCTTCCTCCTCTTCCTCCTCACCCTTTCTTCACCCTTTCCTGCACGCTCTCCTCCCTCCCTCTGTCTTAATTCACTTTTGTCATCCTTATTTTTTTTAATAAACTCTCTCTCTCTCCCTCCCTTTCCTCTCTTAGCCACATTCATCTTGTGATTGTTATGATTGCTGTGCGTTCCTCTGCCATGGCCTGCAGGAAGAGTGAGTTAGTACATGTCAGCGAGCACAGGTATGCACTGTGGACACCGGCTGGCTTGTTCACCGAGGAGGGAGGAGACGCTCGCATGCACGGGCTGCGAAACAAAAAGCTCCAGTTCAGACACAAGGTAACGATGCAGCAAACAACACGCTGCAAGACTGCGAGTAAAATGGCGATAACACCAGTTTTAAAAACATATTTTATTTGCATTTCTGATGCAACCATGTTAAGTGTCATGCAGACATACTGTAGAGCTGTGTGATGTGTGACTCATGTGTTTCAGTGTGTGTGTGTGTGTGTGTGTGTGTGTGGGCAGATTTTTCTTACCTTGACAGCATTGCAACCCTGCAAGATGCAGTCATGAAACTTTCCAGGTGTGTAGTTGAGATGGTCAAGTTTGAAGATGGTCGTGGTCAGAGCAAGGGGGGGGGGTCAAGAAGCCATTGCCTCAGTTCATAAATATTAATAATCTCACTCTGTTACCCCCCCTCCAGTTGGTCCGTCATTACAAACTCACATTGTGCAGCGAAACATTGTTAAAACCCACAAAACTGTATTTTAAATTCTATTGGAGATCACTTAGTGATCAAACATGTCTGGTTGAATTTGGGAGAAATTAATATAAAATGATGTTACGGATGTAAAACTTTTAGCATAAGTTAAGAGTTTTGTTCCACCTGAAACAGAATATACAGTATATGATGCTAAGAACAAGGGAAAATTTAGCTTTGGCAATAGAGCCACAGCTGCAATCACACAATACATCAAAAACACAATAAATAAAAAGAGATGTAAAATATTGTGCATGTCTTGAAAAAAAAAAATATATATATAAATAAAAAACATAGACATTATAAAACGGGACAAATCTGTTAGAAAGTATGAAGCAAGACATTAAAGCAACATGTATTTATTTTTTGTTAAACAAAACAAGTTAAAATACACACCACTGACATAATATCACGTTAATGTTGGAAAACATTCACCTTCACTGAGCTGTTGAAAATGCTGAGCAAACCGAAGGAAGCCGTATGCAGGCCAGAAAACCAAGAGAAATAGCTAAAAGAGGCTAAAAAGCAAGATAGTCGGAATCATCCAATAGTTTAAAGTCATCGCTACGAGCGACACATTTCAGGTGACACGTCAGATACAGTTGTTGATATTAAATATTTATAATTGTGGTTCTAAAGCTATACTCTATAAACAATGGGATAAAAATGTGTTATGGGTTACAATAGCTGCGTCAATCAAGCCTGTCCCATGTTATTTATTTGAGTAGTGTGAAATCTTTATTTAATTTATATCCTACATTTTATCCAACCAAAAATATTTGAAATTGTCAATACTGAGCTCAGTTTTGACATTTAACAACAAAATCAGTCAACAACAACAACAACAACAGTGAAACTAAATGACAATCGTAAACAGCTGTGATCTCTTTGGTGTCTTCTGGTTTTCGTTAATAAAAAGGTGGACAATTGGACGTCCACCACTGCTGAGTACACTAGTGTCCCGAGGCAACCTACCCCCCCACCTCCACCTCCATTCTTTTCCTGTTTGATTGTTGAACATCGTTGATACAGCAGCAAACGGGAGCTCTAGAAGTGATGAGAGCTCTTTCTGTCACCAAATCACTTTAACGTTTAGTGGAAGCTGCACGAAGGCGCGCACACATACAGGCATTTGTAACAATGTATCTGCACACTTACACCTACACCTACATGCACAAACACAAACATGCACATGTGCACTTTTGCATTTTAGAGCTTGTTGTGAATGCACACCTCACCTTCAAATAACACCAGTCCATAAACACACACAATGCTTTTGCTGATAAAGTACACACTCCCACCGAGGAGCAACATTTTTCTCTCCAAGTCTGTCTGCTCCCTCCTCTCGGTGTCTCTTTTTTTTTCTAGAAGCAGGTGCTGAAATGAGACACTAAATAACTATTAGAGTTAGAGGAAGGGCGAGAGAGTGGGAGGAGAAAATGAGAGAGCACTTCCCCAACAGTAGCAGCGAGGGAGGGAGGGAAAAGGAGCGAGAGGGAAGGCAGAGAAGAGGAGCTTAGAGAAGGGATCTGCATTGTAAGTAGCTCTGAGAGCAGCAGCAAGTGGTGGCTGTTTTTCAACCTGTTTTTGTTTCCCCGAGGGGAGGCAGCACGTTGAACAAGCAGAAGGAGAAGAGCCGGGCAGAAGAGCACAGATTTTCAAAAGTCTGAGCTGAGTTTGAAAAGAAAGAAACGGAGAGAGGAGAAGAAGAAGAAGGGGGTGAGGGAAGCCGGGAGGAACACAAGGCAGCAATGGATAGCAGAGTGGCTCAGCCTGACCCCGGGATGGCATGCATTCACACACAGCTGCTGGCTGCCGTCCAGCACACACACTAGGCTGCTAACACCGTTGAGGTACAGTACTGAAAAAAACAGCAACTCTTTAAATACATTCTTATCCCATGTTTGTTTGTTTTGTTTTGTTTTTGCTGTTGAGTGAAAGTTGAGTTGTGTTGTTTGCCTGAGAGTGCAGGCTCTGCTTCGTGTGGTGCACTTGGGACAAAGTAGTGCTGCGCAGCTTGTCAGGTGCACTGCATTTATCTGACAGCATCTGAAAACAAAGATACTGTTATGGGATACAGGAAAGAACACGGGCATGAGACGGGTTTATCAGGACTCTTGTTTGCCTGGATATTGTTTTTTCTCAACAAACAAAACCAGCTGTTTAAATACATTATTTCATAGTATTATTATTATTAAAACATGCATGTGCATTGCAATAGAATACAGGATTACAATTGGACTGTTTTACCAATGTTCTCACTTTTCTGCAACACAAAACATGCAGAAATATCCAGAACAAGTCGATGCACAAGTCTTGCCAGTGGGATGATTAGCTTCACTATTAATTTATTCTCCTGGAAGGAGTTGCTGCTTGCATCGATAATGTTTCCTGCAGCTCCCAGGGCAAGTGCAGAGTGAGGTGAGCCTTGAATGTGATGGTTACAGTGCAGCAATGAGTTGTTGCAGAGCGGGGCAGGTAAGTGCATGTCTGGAGTATGTTGGATGAGGGGTTGTTAAAAAAAACGACATGGCTGTGAGTCTTCTCCTCCTTTTGTGGGACGTTTTAGCATAAGAGTCAAACACCTGACAGAGGCTCGTGTTGTGAACTGAGGAGTGTACGTGGATCTGTGTTTGTGTGTGTGTGTTTTCATGTAGATATGTGTGTTTCCCAGAGGCAGTGCACTGTGGATTTAATTTTCTTTCGGGCTGTTTTTTGTGGAGCCTCCAACTGAGTGTTTACACGTCTTCATGAGGTAAAAGCAACAACGCAGTAATGACACTCTGCAGACAGGTTATGATTTTTTATTCTGGCAAAGCTTCTCCTTCTCAGTATGGCAGTTGTGGCCCACACATGTGAAACACATTGCCACCTTCTAGACCTGACAAGATTAGTCTATTAACAGAATTTCTTTTTGGCAAAAATTGATTAATCTTTTAAACGTTTCAGTAAAAAAGCAGAAATAGTGAAAAACTTCCAATATTATCTGATCCCAGCTTCTCACTGATGTCCGGCTTTTATAAACTGGACTTTTGGTTGAACAAAACTAGATACTTTAAGACTCTGGGATCAATTAATCTGCTAATAATATTTGTAATACATTTTTAATGAAGGTAATCAGTAGTTGCAGCCTGACTACCTTCCAGACTTTTTCTCGACATCTTCCAAACTCTTATCGGTGAGACCTGAGCAGTGGGCGGGCTGAGGTGATGGCTGCTTTTTCTGTCTACTGCCTCAATGACTCAGTGTATTGTCATGCGAGTTGACTGCTGCTGTGTGTGCATGGATAGTCTGCAGGTAAATATTTTGGCTGGAGTGCAAATAGATAGCTGTGGGTGTTATCTTGGATTATCTGATTTACTACAGTGTGTCTGGACTGGAACGCATCACGTTGGGCAGATGTGGAGCTGCATAAATCAGGACCTTGAACTGTTTCACTGCACTTTATTACAGGCTGGAGCTCCTGTATGATGGCAGACTTCTGATAACTATTGTTCTTAATAGTCATCACATTGAGGGGAAAGAAAAGAGATTTAGGATAAGTGATTTCCTTAAGGTGTGATTGAAGCTCACTGCTGTACATTTGATTTCATTCTGCATGCCTGTGCATATCACACACAGACTTATAACTCACCACAGGGCCCCTCCCTCTTCCTACGTCTGGAGAGCACCTGCCCCATCACCTGCCACACAGACAGCCACTCTGTATGTATATGATGTGGGGAAGCGTTCCAGGATGCCACGCCTCACCCTCTTCTCCCCCAGCTAACCTTGCATGAAAATGCTCCTTATGGTGTGTACACCCACGTGCACACACTTAGCTGATAACCTGAACTCTGTCTCTGCTCTCTGTTTTGCACTGACCTGTTTTTCTTAAAAATGTGGCTAAAATCTTTAGGCTTCATTGACTTCAAGCAACCTGCCCTTTAAGCATCAGTGACTTTCCAGGCTTTTTTGGCTTGTGTCCTAAATAGCAGCGTCCGTAATAGCCCATAATAGCAGCCCTCGCTTCTGCACGTGTATAGTGGAGCTGCTTTGTTTTTTCCTGCCTCAGTTTAGTGGTCAATTTCAGAGGAATGAGCGTGCAGAGTCATTCAGGGAATGTGGAAAAGTGTCTCTGTGTGTTTCTTAAGTTGAACATGAACTTCTCTTCAAACCTCGACTATAGTAGAGACCACCTACTGAGTCCAACCCTGTGCATTCACTTAATAATACTAAGGTAATGTGACAGCTTTGTAACTTACTTTTCAGGCAGCAGTGCACAGGCTCTGTCATTTATCAGTTAATCTGCATGTCAGAGAATATTTGGCCCATGCATGAAGGTTAAAACTGCCGAAACTCGAGCCCAGAGGCGATGTGTGCCGAGTTCAGCCCCGCCTGTGTTGCTGCACACCTGTCTAGCGCTGTAGCTCGCAGGTTATTGTGACTTGGCCAATAAGATGCTGTGTGTCTTTCACATTTGTACTCATGCGAGATAATACTTTTCTGGCTCAGGGGGCGTTGCTTCTTCGCTTTAGCTTTAGGCTAAAGTGGAAAGGATTTCTGGATGGTCAGCTGGTTCGGTGTGTTCCACTTTTACCTGATCACGTTTCAAACAACAAGCAGCCCAGTCAGTGGACGGCTTGTCCATACCTGTCCAGATAATAAAAGCAAGAAGTAGGTTGGAGAAGGAGGAGGGGGAGGAGGGGGGGGGGGGGGGGGGGGGACTGCTGGTGCTCAGCTGGGAAAAAAGTGGAGCAGAGATCTAGAAACACACGAAGAGATCTCAAGTAAACACAGGAGCAGATGAATGCAAGAGATGCATCAGCAGTTTATCGTAAAGTAGGTCAGCCTCTCGAGAGCTCAGTGGCGAAGGATCTCATTGGAATCAAAGTGCTCTGATTGACAGTTTGAGTGCAGCAAAACCACCCTCCTCCTTTTCAATGTACTTCAACCAGAAAAATAAAAAGAACGTGGAGGAAACTACAGCAGAAATATGAATGGCACACCCTATCTAATGTTACTCACTGCAAAGCTTCTAGTGTTGATACTTTGTAATTGGTCGATCAGCAGAAAATGAATCACCAGTAACTTTGACAAAGGATTAAAGGATAAGGCTTTTCTATTTACAAACGACTTAAACTGTTAAAGGATAAGGTTGGTGATATTTTATATTTTCTTAAGCCCCATAAAAAGAACGAAACCAACAATTAGTCCGTCCCTCAATACTGTCTTACCTCCCGACCCTGTCTTTGTCTCTCAGCTCCACGTCCATTGGTTTCTACTGAAAATGTTAATGTGTCACAATTTAAGTACATTTTGTGCTCTATTGAGTTTTTACGGCAGCAGGATGTTGTATGGAAGATTGACTGATAATAATGTGCAGTGTGTGTCCATGGTAATGAAGGAACATGTCACCCAGTGCAACAATGTGTGCATTCATGTGAATCGTTGTTGGATAACAATGGAGCTCTATGCCACGGAGGATTTGGTTTTTGGTCTTTTTGTGGGAATAATTGAGCGCAACAAAAAAAAGTAGAGAAAATCGCGAGCCTTACCCTTTATATGTTGAAGTCTTTCTTCAACCTAAATTTCTAAAAAGTTGCTCAGGATTTGCTGCTTTATATCAATTTCATTAAATATCTTTTGGTTTTGGACTGTTGATCGGACAAAAGAGGACATTTGAAGAAGCCACCCTCGGCTCTGGAATATTGTTTTGGGTATTTTAAAATAGTTTCTTAAATTGTATAGACTAAACAATTCATTAAAAACATATTCCGATTCATGTATAATGAACATAACATTAGTTTTAGACCTACAAGTGTAAGGGTGGAGCCCTTTGACACATTACATCCTGGCTCCTCACATTTAATCCATGAGATAGGAGATAACAGTTCCTAACAGCTGAATGAAACATAAAAAGGTTGTTGAGTTATTTGTAAAACGACTCTTCTGATGATGGAGTCCTTTTCATATGTCCACGTAACCTGACAAAACATCCTAAATCAGCACTCCTTTTCTTAGAATCTCATCGCATACAGATAACCATCGTCTGTCAGAAGGTACTGATTATGAGATCTTCTGGATTTACTGTGCGTTGGATCCGTGGCCCTCCATCGACTTGGTAGCTTTTGCGACTTATGACAAAGCACCATAATTAGACGAGGTTATTTCCATACGTTTGTCAATAGCTCCTTTGTGTCTTTACTATCCTGGCTGTAAGGGTTATCTGACTGCAGTTGTTATGGTGGCAGAGTGAAGCGGGGGGAGGGGAGGTTAAAGGTCCGATAGTTTTGGTGTTTACGTGTGAAATGGTCGCCATTTTTTCATGCTTTTAAATGAGGGTTTGCTGTTTGTCCGTTTCAGTTAGTGGGAATCCCACCGGTGAGGCGAGGTCAGGGAAGGCCTCTCTACGTCTTGTCGCTTTCAATCAAAGACAGATTGCGCCTCACACACACACACACACACACACACATTCTGCTGGGCCTTGTGTTTTGTGTGATTACAAGGCATGTTGTCAGTGTGCATCTTCGTAGTGTCTCCGAAGGTCGCAGGTTAAATTGCCTGAGGCTGAAGAGGAGGATTAGGAGGACCCGCACCATGTGTAAACATTTGGGTAACCTCCACCCATCCTCTGTAGCCTCTGGGGTACTCACCTGTCTCAGTGGGTGGAGGCAAGTAGAGGAACGAAAGCCAAGAAACTCCCTGACCTGAATTCACTCCACCATTCTCACACATTCAGGCGTCTGATCCTCCGAGAAAAAAAACTGCAGCTTAGTGCATCACCTTGACACCTGGAGCGCTTTCTCTGATTGGAGTTCAAGAGTTTGTTTTGATTGAGAGATTTAGATCAAGCCCATTGAAATACCAAGAAGACACTTCCTGGCTTCCCCTCCAGGTGTTTTACTTCTACATTTGAAAATGTTTTGCAAACAAAACAAAAGAAAAAATCAAGTTATGTGCACAGACATCAGCTGGGTCTAGCAATCATTTAATCATGAGGGGAGACATATGGGAGATACGTTTTACTGTCATACAAAACCACATTGTTTATGCACAATAAACCTGCCAACCTCAAACAAGCATAAAAACCTATTGCATAATGTCTGAATCCTATCAACAAGTCCCAGTCGCCCTTAATTGTTTTTGTGTTGCACGTCATCATTTGCATCAAAATACTTGGATAGAAAACCAAGACTGCAAAAAGATGTGGTTGAGATTTGTATTTTAAAGCTGCACAGCAGTGGTGGAAAGTAACTAAGTACATTTACTCAAGTACTGTACTTAAGTACAATGTTGAGGTACTTTGCTTGAGTATTTCTATTTTCTGCTACTTTTTACTTGTACCACACTCTCAGAGGGAAGTCTTGTAGTTTTTACTTCTACATTTATCTGACAGCTTTAGTTACTTTACATATTCAGATTATTGATACAATAATATAATTAATTCATTATGATGTTATGATGGTGTAATCATAATTATGATGGTGTATTATATAGATTAAACTACCCAGCAGTATTTAAAGTACTTAAAATGAGCGCCATCTTTATCAGCTGCAACATTACAGCGATGAACACATTAATGCGTCAATAATTGTAATCCAATAATATATTATTCTGAAATGGGTTATTCTGCATACTTTTGTATATTTTAAGTGTATTTTCATGCTAGTACTTTGGTTCTGTTAATTAAGTCATATTTTGAATGCAGGACTTTTCCTTGTAGCAGGAGTATTTCTACACTTTTACTTGTTCCATTCATTCAGTAAACATAAGAGAGAAGTAGCACACACACTAATAAGTTTAAAGTTTGTCATTTTAGTTGAAAAAGAAAAAAAAAGAAAATTCTTCTTGTTGGCAATGTTCGAAAAGAAAACGTTGCATAAGCACAGAGAGAGAAAATCCGGGAGGTGGTTTTCCCAGAAGTGACGCTGAATGCTGTCATGTCTTGTCTCGGCAGACAATGCTGGGCTCTTTAGTCTCCTTCTTGGCAATTAGTGGTCCGATGTGACCGAGTTAAACTGCGATCTCACAAACACACATGAGCTGGTCACACCACACTGTCAGGACACTCCAGTCTGTCTGACCAAACACACCGGACCTACGCTCCTGGAGAGAAACGGTGTGCGGGGGAAGGGACAGACGCTGGGATTTTCCAAACTTTCCTTATTTATTGGACGTCCAGATTTTCCTCACCCACAGCTCAACACTGCAAACAGCTAAAAATGATCCTCAACGATGATGTTTAGTACATTTCCTCTGTGACCAATGGATACTGCAACAAATAGTACAGCTCAAAGTGTCGTCTAATTGAATAAACTTTATACGTTTAGCCTGACATCACATTCATGTTAGCCGATTCCATTTTATTTTTAGTGACGCATCTCCTCTGCGGCACAAGTCGTAAGGAGAAGTACACTTAACATTATTCGCGATAAAGATTTAAGAGTTGTTATTTGTTTAAATTGACTTACAACTTAAACAAATAACTCATGGATCTCATCGAAACCACTTTTGGTCTCTGGCACAGAACTACGATGTCCCCACTTTCTTGATTTCGTTTAGACTTGAGAGCTGATATGCGTTGCTTCCTGGGTCACCTTGTTGTAGCAACATCCATGTTTGAGCAGCTGAACATAAGTAGGTAGGTTTGAAATGTCTTGTTGTTTTGTACCATATCACAGAAAAGGATGAGAAGGGATTTTTAACAGCGTCTCTGTCATGGCAAACCTTGACTTAATCTCACAAGCTTAGTTTTAGCCTGGTAAACATCCACTGAGAATCTGTGTACAGATCAGCAAACTTCAGGCAGTTTGTTCCAGAAAGCCGGACCAAAGTAACGAAGAGCTCCGACGCCAGATCGGAACCTAAGTTCATGTACAGCATATACGTGTATTCACAGTTTGGCACGATCAAACAATAAGGCTGGCGACATTCAGTATTTCTGTTATGCATTTCTCCATCTTTCAATACTTTCACTACCCTGTCTGTGGTACTGAGCCCCGAGGGTTCCCGATTCCTACTGAAGACATACATCTTTAAAAAGGAGTTTGTTTGTTTTTAAATTAAAAAAGACTAAATTATTTCACAAAAGAGCTGGCACTGCATGAGTACAGATCTCTGCCAGGTGCGTCTCCATCCCCCTCCCAAACAAAGAAGAGTTAAATCTCACTCAATTGTCCGTCTCAGTCAAGATGGTGGCAAAGATGACAAAAACTGGGATTTATTCATCTCTCATCGTGCCTAGCTTCAGTGGATCATAACATATAGGTTATTGAATATTCTGAAGATGCTCCGGTTCAAAATTAAACCAAACCTTTGTACGAATGTCAGTTTTGGAGACAGAATGTGTCCTACAACAGATTGTTTTTATTCTAGCTAATTGCCAGAAATGCCTTTTGCGACTGAAGCAGTTGTTGATCACTCGCAGCCCCTACCGGCCGGTTAGGAGTAGTGAGGAGTCAATGATAGTATAAAACAGTCAATAAAACAGGTTTTTCAGAAATTGTGAATCACTGGAACCATGAGTGTCTTGAGCATACAGTCATAACTGAGCACAAAACAATATTAGGCTGAAGGATCTAGTATTATGCAGGACTAGCTGCGGACAGACACACACACACACACACACACACACACACACACACACACACACACACACACGCACACACGCACGACCACGACAACACATGATCCCTTCCTGGTGTACGCCCTGCCTTTACCTGCGTAAATATTGCATTTTTTGGGGACTATTTTCAGTTGTGGATTAATACAGATTTGGTGCTCTAGAGAGTTTTTACAGCAGCAGGGGGGCATGTCAGAACAACTTACAATAAACTACAGTATGTTCACAGTTGGATCAATTAATTGTTGTGTTGAGTCTTTCTCGTGAAATTCGTTGACAATAAGAAAAATATAGAAGACCAATTTTTTAAAGCAGGCTGTCCCGGGCCCCTCGGAAGAACTTAGATAGTCACAACCTGATGACGTGAAGAGTGCCGATCATACCCCCAACTTGTGATGTCATGTCATGTTGAAGTCTGACCAAAAGCAAATAGCTATAAAAGTAGATGCTGCTCTCAGGCTAAAAAATATAGATGAGAATTTGTTGAGTCATTTATAGACTGTAAAACCCACACGACACACGACTCCTATAAACCAGGCTCAGATATATTAGGATGGTTTTCCTTTCTGTCGCTTTAACAAAGCAGTATTATTACTCCCAAACATTACAAAGTAAACAGTGTAGAAATGTATTTCTTCACCTCCATGAACCACAAACAGCTCTGACAGTGAATCCATTTGTCTTAACACTCTCATCTCGCCCCTGGCAAACATAAAACTACTTTAATTATGCGATTACACAACATTTGGATCTGTCATGAAGCTGAATCAGCAATAGATTTATGCTCATATTTATCTGATACACTCTATTAAAGGATTATTCTGAGAGCTTCGAGATGAAAAATATCACAATTAAAAATGCTCCTCGTATGGCTGCTGGCATTAAAGGCATGCCACAGTGCCATTCATTAACTGCTGTATGCAGACATGGCGTCTTAGAGCAGCCTAGGGAAATTACAGGGGGGAACACTGGCAGCAAAGTCCATAACAGTCACAAATAACACCCTGCTATGACAAGGGAAATTACACGTCTTTGGAATTGAAATTTTAATAGCGCGGTATAATTGTATCAGCGTGAGGAATGCGCAGTGCGTGTAATCGGATGCTTTCATGTTTTGATAAATGTGGTGGTGAGGCTTATTGTCAGTTTTTGGGATCTTTGAGGTTTCTTGATCAAATGAGCAGATAGCTAATTTTCTACAAAGAGTCTATTAATTTATGACAACTTGGCTGTTGACGGAGGATTATGTGAACATTCGTTCATTAGGATAATATTGAAAGATAAGGTGATCGTGGAAACAGACTAAACAAACTACGCATTGCAGACTAGGAAATAATTCATATTTAACCTGATGTGAGAGACTGCAGATAGAGATAAGTAAAGTTTGGTTAATACTGTTCACCTGCAACAGGGTTACAGTATAACCAGCCAGTAATCACATCCAGACACCAATAATAAGCTTGTGTGATTTTGAGCAGGGGTCGGGATGTGTTTATATGGCCCAGTAGCTGCACTATATGAGTGGATCAGTATAAGCAGTTCCCACACCCTCTCAGGTGTCCTGTGCTCAGGGCAGCCTGGCCCACAGGTAGACACATAAAGGCTGCCTTTGTCTTCAGCGGGGAACAGGTAACCATTTGTGCCTGCACTACTGTGTATGTGTGTGTGCGTGTGCATACATTCGTGTGCGTGTAGAACAGAAGAGATAGGATTGACTGGGCTGCCTGCCTTTGCCACAAGAGCAGGTGTGGCTTTTCAACAACCTCACATTCACAGCATGCAGCACATGTGCACGCTCAATAAAAAGAAAGGTGAACTATTATTTCAAGTCAAAACAAACAACATTATAAACAAAGTTATACTTCCAGGAAACGCATTAATGTATGCCTTCATAAGAGATAAACTTAGGATACATGTTCATGTAAATTACAGGTGTACACGTTAATTTGATACTATGATGTAAAATATACGTATCTCATAAAGACTTAGAGTGTGTCAGGATGATAATTAAACTCTAAGTTACAAATAAAACTGCATTACTGGAGGGTTTCATTTCATTTCATTCATCATTTCTTAGCATTATTCGTGACATAGAACCTGCGGTGTGTATTCATGTGTGTGTTTGTGGTACAAATAGATTTATTTAACATTAACATTCACACAGTGTGTAACTTTCTCTGTGCCCCACATTGTCCACTATATAGTACACTAATCCCCCCCCCCCCCTGTTTTAGTAAATAACTATGTATTTTCTAATTACATACAAATCTATGTAAAACGACAGCATCTGTAATTTAATACATTTTATAATACAGAAAAATACAGAAAATGTATTTTGTTCATCTTTTTTTTTTTGGGGGAGGGGGGGGGGGGGTTAAGTAAAAGTCCCTGTTTTATTGACACATGGCTATTAACAAAATATTAAAATAGTTTTTGTCTGGGAAAAGTGTTTTTTAAGCCAACTTACAAAAACTTAGCTCCTTCACAGCTGCTGACCGAACGGTCAATCTCTGCTGCACTGCACAGCGTGGCATTGGGACAAAACAGCTACCCTTCTCAACTAATGTGGCTAGCTAGCAAGGTGAATGCTATTTAGCCTACTTTGTTCAAAGATAGAGAACTTTTCAGAAGCACAAAAAGTAACGTCTTCTACTTAAAGTGGTGGAGTGATGGCTAAACAGTTGTGTGCCTTTCTGTGTGAGTGTGTTTGTCTGCACCCTCTGAACAAAACAGATACACAGTTAACAACTGACATTCAGACAGGAAATAAATTCTGAAAGTAGCTATTGTGGCTTTGCTAGCAAGGCTAATTGATACCGGTAGTAGCTTACTGCTGCACGTAAACACAAAGGTTTAGGACACATGACCTGGGAGAAACAAATGGCCTACTAAAATAATTTGTAATATTATCGCCAAACACTAAAAGAACAGTCTTGCGTAGCTTCTTTTGCTGATAAGGTGCCACTTTTTTTTTTTTACAGTATTTTTAATCTAAAATTGAGAACGCTTGTGTTGTATGTTAGCTTCTGTGCAGCTCCTGTTACCTGGTGGTTTAGTCAGGAGTTGAGGATTACCTGCTCAGGAAGCAGAGACAGCGCTCCACAGGTGTGTGTGTGTGTGTGTGTGTGTGTGTGTGTGTGTGTGTGTGTGTGTGTGTGTGTGTGTGTGTGTGTGTGTGTGTGTGTGAGAGTGTGTGAGAGTGTGTGTGTGTGTGTGTGTGTGTGTGTGTGTGTGTGTGTGTGTGTGTGTGTGTGTGTGTGAGTGTGTGAGAGAGTGAGTGAGTGAACAGGCTGTCAGGAGAGCTAACTTAATGACCCGCTGCTGGGGTTTTTTAACGGACGCTCACTGTGAATATTCAATCAGAAAAAGGTGCCTGCTAGCTAACATGGGCTGACAGGAAGGCAAACTAACAGCCAGAGTGATGGATGAGTATAGATCTCAGGTGAAAGGTGAGAGTGCTGAGGATGTGCGCTCTTCCTCTTTCTGTCTGTGTGTGTGTGTTGTGGTATTCTGTCTGGAGCTTGTGTGTGTGTGTGTCTAGATGTTAAGTACAGGGGCTGTATGTAGAGAGGTCTTTAATTAGAGCAGGAAGACACGGCTCAGGAGACACACTACACTGTGTGTGTGTGTGTGTGTGTGTGTGTGTGTGTGTGTGTGTGTGTGTGTGTGTGTGTGTGTGTGTGTGTGTGTGTGTGTGTGTGTGTGTGTGTGTGTGTGAGAGAGTGTGTGAGAGAGAGAGAGAGACTGGGAAACATCCTTCTTGTGTCAGGGTCCATCTTGCTAATTCCAGGAGCGTCTGCTCAGTGTGTGCGTGTGCTAAAACCTCTTAAATGAATCCCAAAAATGTACAGTATCCATTTTAGAAAGTAATTCCATCTCAATAATGAAGTATACACCGGCTGTCTAAATAGTATATTAAACGTACACAACACTGCTTGCTGTTCATAATAACTGAATATAATGTGTAACACTCACTGAGCCAAGTTGCAGTGAATTGTGTGCAGTCAACCTCAAGTGGTTTGTCCCCTGAACTGGTTTTATGCTCCTCTGTTTGCTTCATACAGTTCAATAGTTCAATCATCGCAACCCATTTTATCATCTTTAAAACTGATTATATATCACAAGAATAACATTATATTTTAATCCATTATGTATGTGTGGTACTACTTACAAATAATCCTAATTTCTTTATTGTAGATGTTACTGACCAGAAATTGTACCCATATCCTTTTTCACAGAAAGGGGTCCACACTTTTTTTTTTATCAATTTCCTAATGTTGCATTTAAATGAGGCAGAATACAGATCATGTGGAAGACTGGCCTGAGAGTACACACAGCAGTGTTTTTAGTAAAACATTCAAACTTTCCCCTCTCTTCTTTTGCAGCTCCCATGTGTTTGTTCAGCCATGCTTCCTGGGTATGGATTTTCACCTTTTCCTGATTTCCAACCACACCGTCACGCTTTTCACTGCCGAGGAGAGAGTCCCAGCATGTGGATCCCCGGCTCGGGGGAGTCCCAGGCTCTGAGCGAGGTGCAGGAGGACAGGCCTCTCCTTCACCCGTGCCACCACAAGCATGTTGCAGTGTGCCAGCAGGAAACATTGGCCTTTATAGAGCTACAGCCACCAGTGACTCCTAAACTAAACGGCCTTAGCTCTCCGAGGCCAACTGCTATTCCTGAGGCTCAATGCACAACACACTCCCAGCCCCTGAATGGTTTCAAACACACACTAAATGAACTGAACGACATGCAGAAAGGCTGCCACAGGACAGACAATGAGCATGAAACAACGTTGAATTTGAACTGTCATATGTCTGCGGGTGACTGTGAGTTTGAATGCCAGAATGGCATCAGGACTTCTTTGCCGGAGCAAACTGAAAAGCCTCGTTCTGTCACAACATTGTGTCGTCCTCTCCACGCAGCTCTTAGCCTCCCTCTGCCGTTCTCTTTGTCCTCTCTATACACAAACAGAGACTCCTGGGAATCTCAGTTACCTTGCTCCCCATCCTCACCTGAAGGTCCAGGGTGTCAGAGCCCAGACTCCAGCCAGCTGCAGAGGAGGACATCACAGGGTTCAGTGAAAGAGAAGTCTATCCGTGAGTGTGCAGCGGTTTTCCACTAAGGACAAAGTTTACATAACAAGGTTTTAAAGGAATACTTCAGCCCCAAAATGACCATTTGTATCTGAATTACTCACTCCGTGTTCCCTTTAGTTCTTGGAGAAAACATAGTTTTCTTCGCATGCCTCCACGGTGAACGGTAAAGTCTTGATGAATTGAAGTAAATGGGAGCCGCGTTTAGCGACAGCAACACTACATCAAGTTTACAAATCCGTTTAAAAACTCTCACACAACTCGTGCAGAAGAATCCGAGTCTCATGTAACCCGGCGTACGCTCACTACTTCCCAAACACATGCATTATCGCTAAAACATTACTGTTTAAAACACTTCAGCATAAACAGTCTCTCACTTGTGCAGGCGCACTACAAGTCTGAATTTAGTTTAATTTATCAAACATCTTTCCGTTTTTTGATTCTTCGTTCACCGTGTTGGCATGAGAGAAAAACAACGTTTTCTCCAAGAACTCAAGGGAACACGAGGTCAGTAATTGATACACAAATGGTCATTTTGGGAGTGAACTACTCTTTTAATAACTCTTTACATGCTTCCTTTAATCCAAGTTGTTTTCTTGTTCCCAGGGCGAAAGATGCAGATTTATTCCCCAGACAGCCAGAGCGATGACTCTCTCAGCAGCCCGATCCTGGACGCAGACTACATCTTCCCCGGACCTTTTGCATCTTTCCTGGAGGAGGACCTCAGCGGATTATCTTCCCTGGAGGCCATTTCAAGCCCTTCATCCACAGACGGTCTCACAGATCTCCCAAACCTCAGTCAGGATGATATTTTTAATCTACCTGCAGAACCCCTGCAGATAATAGAGGACTCACTGCCGGGGTTGGGGGAAGACAGCGGGAGTGCAGAGACGTCAAGTGCCACAGGGGGGAGCTTTTTGTCTCGCGGCCGTCAGGGGGATCAAGAGCGGCGGCGCTTCTCGGCGTCAGAACTGATATCTAGACTGCAGCTGTCTCAGAGGAAGAGCTCCTTCACCTTGAAGCTGGGGAAGTCTCTGTCTGCACGGGTAGCATCCAGAGACAGACAGAGCTCCAACAGCCTCGGCCCCAACGCTGACTGTGAGTTCACAACAGATCGTAACATTTTATATATAACAGTTTTGGACTGTTGGTCAAACAAGCAATCAGAAGCCATCACGTAATGTTCTGGGTAAATGTGGTGGGCACTAATTTCCCACTATTTTCTGATATTTAAAGGAATTACAATAATAACTAAGAGTCAAGTTTCAATACTTTGTGGCCACATCGACATGATTGATTGGAATTTGTCTTTGTGAGCTCACTTAAACAAAGAAAGAGAAAAAGTAAAAAGTAAAAAACATAATACATTAAACAAAGTATAAAACAGATGTTTATATTAATACAATAATCCTAAAAACATCAAACTAATCGTAAAATTAAATCTAACACATAAGAACACCATCGATGAAACACTTTTGTTTTTTAAAGGTAAATTAGCATCAATGAATTTATAGATTAATTGCAATAATTGAACAAAACAAATCTGACTCATCGTAAATGAAAATAATTATTGGAGGTTTAAGATGCTAACTATGTAATCGCAATGTGGTACGGTTTGATGTCATCTCCCTCCTTATTACCTGTCACCTCTTGTCTCTGTACTGTCTAATGAGAACTTCATTATGTGTTTCTGGGGTTTCACCTCCTGAGAAGCTGTCCCTAAACATGCAGAAAGGACCTCACACCTGCACCGTGTGCTTTCTCTCCTCTTCAGATAAGTCCAGCTCAAGGCACCGCAGCTCAGGGGGCTCGAGTGACAGCGCCCCCCACAGTCCTGTGGGACCTGCACCCACTCTGCTCAGCAGTGACAATGGCATGCCTCTGCATCGGTGGAGCACAAAACTCGGGTAAATTTGGAATTCAAATATTTCCACACACAAAGATTAAAGGACATGTATTTATGTCAGTTCACATTTTTGTTTTACAGAATGCGAAAGAAATCCATAGAGGAGGACTTCTGCACATTTCCAACTGTCGCTAGCTCCAATCGCTTATCACGGTTTTTGCCTAGTTGTAAGTTTAAACTTTTAGTTTCTTTTAGAACTGTTTAGCTATTATATTATACTGTATAATATTATCTTTTACTTACTGTATTATATTAAATGATACCCGTCCTGTACTGTTCTTTATGTTGTTGTATTTGATACTCTATTCCATCCTGGTTAATATTGTTGTACTACATCTTATACCTTATACTATATCTCATTTATTATATAATACTTTATTATGTTATCATATTCTTTATTATATCTCTACATCATTATTTAATCATATCATCAGTCCAGTGTTATAATAATAATCCGTACTGTCCCTTTACTTTGACATTTTTTTCTCCATATGATCTTGTATAGTTTTTTATTTTAATTAAACTGTAACCTAATTTTTCACTTTCCTGCAGCGATCCTGTACCAGGAATACAGCGACGTGGCCATCAACAGAGAGATCCAGAGGCAGCAGGGGAAGGAGCCGGGCACAGAGGACGAGGGGCTCAGGGACGAGGGCTCAGACGGGACCCTGTCTCCTTCTAATCTGTCCCCGTCCAGCTCCTTTCGCTCATCGCGAGGCTCCGCCTTTGCACTGTGGCAGGACATCCCCGATGTTCGAACAAGCGGCCAGCTCGACAACTTCAGCAACGAGGAACGGAAACTCCAGGAGGTGAGTGAGACATTGCAGACCTTCACAGCTGCGTCCTAGTGAATGTACCGTAGATGATACACACCGTGTCTTCCTCCACCCAGGCGAAGTTCGAGCTGGTGACGTCTGAGGCGTCGTACATTCGCAGTTTGACGATCGCAGTGGACCACTTCATGTTGTCGCAGGAGCTTGCCGAGTGTCTCGGCGCTCAGAATAAGCAGTGGCTCTTCTCCAAGCTGCCAGAAGTCAAAGGTGTCAGTGAGAGGTGAAGCTATACCTCCTCAAATTCTTTATCTTAACATCTCAGTCATCTCCTTCTCTGAGTGTATTTTCTGCTCACGTGTAGGTTTCTGCAGGACCTGGAACACAGGCTGGAGGAAGACATTCTGCGTTTTGATGTGTGCGACATCGTCCTGGAACACTGCCCGGCTCTGCGAAGGGTTTATTTACCTTATGTAACCAACCAGGCGTACCAGGAGCAGACATACCAGCGTCTGCTGTGAGTAACCGCTTCCATCACATATGTAACTGTTGAGATTGAGATGAGACAGCTGTTTGAGACGAAACATTTATGTAAATATATCTCTGCTGTACGTAAAATCCAATTGTCTCCTACTGGATGTCCATCATTTCCTCTCAGGGTGTTCCGGTATTATTTCACACCTGCATGACTTAACTTGTAGATGTTTCTTCTAGAGGAGGCTGAACATTTTTTTCTCGGGGTGAAAAGAACGCTGAAATTCACTCCCACTTTCACCAAAAGTCATTAAAGTGTCTCTCTACTCATCTTGTCCTCTCAGGCACGAGAACCCTCGTTTCCCCGGCATCCTGGCTCGCTTAGAGGAGGACCCCGTCTGCCAAAGACTTCCTCTGACATCTTTTCTAATCCTCCCGTTTCAGAGGATCACACGCCTTAAAATGCTGGTGGAGGTACACGATTAAACATTAACTGCAGAATTCATGTTCGCACTTGAAACCCATTTACGTTGAACTGTAAATGGGGTAATATTTGGACCGAAGCAAGAGTATTGTTTACTCTTTTGGCACGTCTTCAAAAAGGTCTTTATTTTTCCAGAACATCTTAAAGAGAACGACACCGGGCTCCCGAGATGAGGACACTGCCACGAAAGCTTTCAATGAGTTAAAAAAGGTGGTGATTATCATCTGTAATAGCCAGTTGGATGAGCAGCAGTATTATCACTGGTGGAGCGGCATCACAGTAATAACCATGTTGGTTTGTGTCTTCTTAGATCATCAAAGAATGTAACTCCAGCGTGCAGTCGATGAAGAGGATGGAGGAACTTATTCACCTCAATAAAAAAATCAATTTTGAGGGAAAGGTGACTTTTTTATATTGTTAATTTTCTTTTCTTTTTTATTGTTTTATCTGCACTGTGAACATTTTACAGTGTTCATTATTCAGTTACTTATTTCCTTTCTTTGTAGATCTTCCCTCTGATCTCTCAGTCCCGCTGGCTGGTGAAACACGGTGAGCTCCTGGAGGTGGACACTCAGACGATGAGTATTTCCGGATCCAAGCTCAAGTTGCCCACCAAGCCTGTGTACCTGCACCTGTTCAACGACAGCCTCCTGCTGTCCCGGAGGAAGGAGTGAGTGATATGCAGTCCAAGAGCTTAAATATTGCACTGATTGATGACTCATGATAAGCAATAAAGATTCTTTTTTTTATGTATTAAATGTAAGTTAAAGGACAATGCTCACATGCCATAATCATTCCTGCTCTCTATACTGGCCGAGCAGCAATCCTGTCCCAACACACACACACTCTGTAATTAATATAGAAGAAAATCCACTGTTATTTTTTTTGTGCAAAAACGCATTTTAGAAACAGTTAGGCCAGGACACCAGGCCTCCTAGATAAGATAGATACTTTATTAATCCCGAGGGAAATGTAGGCATCCAGTAACTTAAAAGACATGACATACAACATTACCCATCTACCCCCCCTCCCCTCACGCCATTACACTACATTACTCTACACGTTAGACAATTTGGACCCGACACTAAACAGATGGTCTTTCGCAAAATAAGATTGTTTTTTAACGTTTTTTTTTCCCATATTGCCAGGGGGGGAATAATTATGTATATTGAAGTCCACTATTTTTTTTTTTTTTAAATAGTCCATGTAGTGCAAAAATACTGGGTCTAGAAAAAGAGAAACAAGGAGGAATTTTTATTAGATACCTACTTGATTTTTGGACAAAACAAGGATCCCACCCACATTCTTTCCTCTCTGTGTAAGAGATCGCTTCACAGCCAGCACTGACGTACACTTCCAATGTAAATACAGCATACAAGTATTGTAGTGAAGCAATACTTTGACATTTTGAGAAATGCGCTTATTCGCTTCGAGAGTTAGATGAGAAGATTGTAGCAAACAGCAACACACCAACAACACAAAGTCTGCAGCAATGTTCACCAGGACTGTCTCTGTTTTCTACAGCGGTGGAATGTAACTAAGTACATTTACTCAAGTACTACATTTGAGGGACTTGTACTTTACTGGAGTCTTTTCTTTTCATGCCAATTTCTACTTCTACTCCTATTCTGCTGTTACAGCGTGTATCCCTATGCGTAGCTAGACAGTTCGCTAACATTCAAAAGTCCTCCAATAAAGATGCAAGGTTTGCTTTCTTGACTTTACTGTTCTTCTTTTACTTTGTAAAACTGTAACAATACAAAAATAAAAAACATATAAGTATGCAGGCTTTACATAACATATAAGTAGCACTGTACAAACGACACACATACTACTATTAAAATAATTAGCTATCATTAGCATCACTATTAGCTAGAAATAGCACCAATCGCCATTAGCTAAATTAGCACACATTAAACTAGCTTCAGACCAAAAGTTACAAACTTCAAACATTCTGCACATAACACATCCAAATTGCACATGAATAACTCACATACAAATAGTCTCCAAGGCTCAAGCATCACAGACACAACAGTTTACATGACGTCTCTACTCCATGTGTTGATCTCCGTGCTTCGTTTACAAAGATCCTCGCAAAACAGCAAGCGCACACTCTAACACGCCCCCAGCAAACCAACAAACCAAGGAGCGCTCACTCTGAGCCAAAAAACATGTCTCAACTCTATAAACATAGAACTAGGCAGCACAACTCCCTTTCATTCTTTTACATCACTACATTTATCTGAGAGCTTTAGTTACTTTAAAATATATGATTTTTGCATAAAATCAAATGAAGAATTTATAAAAAATAAGTATTTTTTATAAATTAAACCACCAAGCAGTTTAAATAAGTACAGCTGAAACGATTAGTCAATGAATCCATTGGCCAATTGAAAGAAAATGAATTGTCAACTACTTTGATTGTTTAAGTAATTTTCTAATTTATTTTGAATCATTTTGAGTTTTTTGTGTTTTTCTCAGTTTTGTGTGCATTGGGTACATTTAATACTTTCAGTATATTTTCCTGATTTAAACCAACTTCACATAAATGTTCTACATACAGTAGCTTTAAAGATTCACCAGCAGGTTATTAATATAGAACAAAGATGAGTCTGCTGGTGATTTTGATAATAAAACGCCATCTTCTTGCAGCACGTGGAAGTTCATGGTTTTCGTACACGCCAAGATAGGAGAGCTGAAAGTGAAGGATCTCAGTCAGAAGCTGCAGGGCATCTCGGGCTTCATCTTCCACCTGCAGCTGTGTGAAGGCCAGCAGCTCAAACACCAGATCCTGCTCAAGTCACACACTGAGTGAGTCCCAACAACACATTTAGCTTCAGTGCAAACAGCATGCTTCAGCCCACGGTGCTCTAACCGCCCTTTCCTGTGTCTACCAAGGAGCGGGAAGCAGAGATGGATCACAGCCATGTTTCCATCTGATCCGCTGGAAGACATCGAGCAAGCCAGCGAGAATGATGGTCAGTAAAAAAGCTGTATGTGCACGATGCATCAGCGTAAACCTTTTAATCCTCTCACTCACCTTTTTCTTGTCTTTTCCTCTTAGATATAGCCCAAGTTCAGTGCATCAAGAGCTATCAGGCCCAAGAGCACGACGAGTTAACACTGGAGAAGGCCGACATTCTTCATGCTAAGACCATTACAAGTGATGGTAAGAATTTGGACTCAGTCCATTCCAACCTCAAGCTGCACCTGAATGATCTTGCAGCCATTAAAAGTTGTTTCTGTGTGTCCCGCTGGCCGTCTGGGCTTCAACCAAGTGTTGGATGTGTATGTGTCGGGAGTTTTCTGATGTCTAAGGGATGTCCTCTTTCACCAGGATGGGTGGAGGGCATCAGACTGTCTGACGGGGAACGGGGCTGGTTCCCCAAAACCTACGTGGAGGAAATCACAAGTCGCAGCGCTCGCCTCCGCAACCTTCGAGAAAATATCCGCATCAAATGTGTCACGCAGAAACTGGAGGGGGACGACTAACCGTTTCTTCTGCAAGCTGTCGTGTGTCAAAGGTGCATTTAACTTGCTAAGTTGCACTTAAAGCTTCCGGTTGCACAAAACTACTTAAGTTTTCTCCTTAGTTATGACACTTAAGGCTTAATTTCCAACTTACTTAAGGGTGTTGCACAGAATCCTTAAAAGGTTTCCTTAATTAAGGAAAAACATCAAGGCATTTACTGCATTGAACGAGATTATAGAGCGGTAAAGTAAATTTCTAGCTTGTGATACCTGTTATCGTCTCACAAAGTTGACTTATAGATACTAAAACTAATGGCAAAAGAAAAGTAGACTAGACGTTGGTGAGAGGAGGAAAACGTTATACTTCTGGAGGAATTCAATAAAGGAAAACACGTACTCAAAAGTAAATCATATTTGCAAATAACAGCAAACGGAAAACAGTTTGAGCCAAAAAACTGATTAATAATTACATAAAGGTATCCAACAAAACTTCAATATTTAACTTAAAGTTAACTTTTTAACTGTTGCGGTTAAAGTTTTTTCCCTTACTTTGGTTGCTGAAGTCTATTGTGTAACACTTTAACTAACTTTAAGGGCTTCCTTCGGTATAAGACCAAGATAAGGAGAAAACCTTTAACATCTAAGTGAACACTTCAAGGAAACCTGAAGAAGAAGATTTAAGGGTGTTTTGTGCAACCAATTTTATTTTAAGGAAACCTTAACTCTGACTTTAAGGTATTTTGTGCCTGCAGCAATATTTTTGTCTGTGTCAGTATTTTCCTTTAGCATGCTAGCTGTGAATACAGTCTTGAAATGCTCCTTTACATTTGTAGAAAAGGCTTTTATACAATAAGAGTCTGTTGACAAACAGAACATTTTTAACAAATCGCTTTATGCATGCTTTCTGTGAATGCGTCCGTTACCTTTTAAAGAAAACACAAGCACATTTACCAGCACAGGTAATACATGTAATTATATCCACTTCTCGGTTCATGTCAGAGGAGTCTCATGTGGCCAGATTCCCTGGACTGTGTTGTGCAGATGAGCTCTGTGAGGTGCAGGAGTTTCATAAACGTCAATGAAGATCGATCCGTCTACTGAGCTGCATCAGGACACATCAGAGGCCTTAACTCTTGTTATGTTTCAGAGGGCAGAGGAGAAGTTGCCCTGGTTGCAGTCCACATGATCAACACAATTGTACGCTGGTTACGTGATGAAATGAAAGCCTGGTGTGTTTTAGTGTTTTAGTCCAGCCACAATCGGATACACTGCAGTGTGTCAGTGTGCAACAGTTTCTTCCATCCTTGTGTTTAAAGACGTGGATTACTAAATCAATCCTTGCCTCCTAATTAAAGAGGTCCACACCCTCCCTGTAGGTTGTAAATGGTCTGTAGTAACTCGTTTATTTTGAATGCATGAACTCTGACGGTTGTCCATACAAGGCAGCTGCAGAATGATGGTTTATTTTTTGTTTTAAAGATGATTTTGCTGTTCTACTGTAACATAAATGAAGGCTCGACTATCCTCTTAACAAGGCCGCACTACACAAATACTGTCTTCTGTCCGTGCCCTAATCTGATTATGGAGTAGGCTGATGATATTCTATATTTTTGTTATTGTCAACGAATTCCATTAATGGACCAAAACCAACAATTAATTAATCCTTCTGACAAGTTTTGTGTGTAGCTAAAGCCCGGTATCTCTTCTGCCTCTGTGCTATAGAGCTCCATTGTTTTCAAAAACTATTAAAAACCACAGAGTCACACTGTTACACTGTCACACTGTTACACAGTCACACTGTTACACTGTCACACTGTTACACAGTCACACTGTCACACTGTCACACAGTCACACTGTCACACTGTCACACAGTCACACTGTCACACTGTCACACTGTCACACAGTCACACTGTCACACAGTCACACAGTCACACTGTCACACAGTCACACAGTCACACTGTCACACTGTCACACAGTCACACTGTCACACTGTCACACAGTCACACTGTCACACTGTCACACTGTTACACAGTCACACTGTCACACTGTCACACTGTCACACAGTCACACTGTCACACTGTCACACTGTCACACAGTCACACTGTTACACAGTCACACTGTCACACTGTTACACAGTCACACTGTTACACAGTCACACTGTTACACAGTCACACTGTCACACTGTCACACAGTCACACTGTTACACAGTCACACTGTTACACTGTTACACAGTCACACTGTCTCACACTGTCACACTGTCACACAGTCACACTGTCACACTGTTACACAGTCACACTGTCACACAGTCACACTGTCACACAGTCACACTGTCACACTGTTACACAGTCACACTGTCACACTGTCACACTGTCACACAGTCACACTGTCACACAGTCACACTGTCACACAGTCACACTGTTACACAGTCACACTGTCACACTGTTACACAGTCACACTGTTACACAGTCACACTGTCACACTGTCACACTGTCACACTGTCACACAGTCACACTGTTACACTGTCACACTGTTACACAGTCACACTGTTACACTGTTACACAGTCACACTGTCTCACACTGTCACACTGTTACACAGTCACACTGTTACACTGTTACACAGTCACACTGTCTCACACTGTCACACTGTTACACTGTCACACAGTCACACTGTTACACAGTCACACTGTTACACAGTCACACTGTCACACTGTTACACAGTCACACAGTCACACTGTTACACAGTCACACTGTTACACAGTCACACTGTCACACTGTTACACAGTCACACTGTTACACAGTCACACTGTTACACTGTCACACTGTTACACTGTCACACTGTTACACAGTCACACTGTTACACAGTCACACAGTCACACAGTCACACTGTTACACAGTCACACTGTTACACAGTCACACTGTCACACAGTCACACTGTCACACAGTCACACTGTTACACTGTGTGATGTGTTCCTTCATTACCATGAACACACACTGTAGTTTATTTTGAGTCCTCCCTTCATCATCCCACTGATGTAAATACTGACTAGAGCACCAAATTTGTATTAATCCATCGCTGAAAATAGTCCCCAACAAATGCACTATTTACTCCTGTTTGAGTAACGTTTGCTTAAACCTACAGTGACCAGCTGTTTCAGGGAATGATTTAGCCTTTTTTTTATTGAAATATATATTTGAGACTCATTTTAAAGATTTCTGTCGTCAGTAGGAAGAAGTTGGTCTTAGGGCCGAGTGTCACAGATAGTTGTTTTTGTTCTTTTAATGGCATTTGTTGACAGTAAAAAAACAAAACACAAATTATTGTCTGTTAAAAACCAAGAAATGGACTATTATCAAATTCACCTGGAGACGGATTTACATGGAACATCTGTGTGGTAAAAGTGCAAGTTTAGCTTCATGTGTACTTTTGTGTTTTTATGAAAGCCAGACATTGTTGTAATACACTAATCATACAGGATCAAGTAATACTGTCATACACTAAGCACTGAATTACATCGGCTTCCATCGTCCACATCGTTCCCCTCATTACGTGTAAAAACCCCCAAATGACCAAAAGCGCAGTGTAACTGAGCTGAGACCTGCTGTTAATGGACCACTATAATCAACTCTTCCAGTGGCACATGATATGTTTATAACCCCTTCTTTTCTATATCTGCGTTGTTAGTTGTAATTTAAGTGGTTGCTGTTGCAGCATGTGTATTTATACTCCTCTAGCTGGTTGTTCTCTAAGGAGATTCTCATGTAAATGTGCTTTACTGTAGATGGCTTCATGTATAAAGAGTAGAAAATGGTTCATTTACTATTATGACTGTAATTTATATGAACAAAGATTTGACAAATGTTATTACATTCCACAACCATAAACTTTTCATTTTGACTTCTAATACCACACTAAATATACACTGGATGTTCACTGGATCTCTGCGCACTACTGTAAATGTTTAACCATTGAAATAAATACAGATACTTCCATTTTATGTTGTGTTAAATAAATGACTCTTAAAACTTAAATTCAACAATTTATTGTGAAAAAGTCAAACATTTGTATTTGATGGTAAAGGCTTCCAAGCTAAACAAGTACAGTTTCTTAAGTAACCTCACCGCTCTACAGCCTCAACACTAACATCTCTACAGCTGTTAAACTGGCTCATAACCTTCTTTCTGTTCGTCCCCTCAAGGGAGTAAAAGTACTTCAGAACCTCTTTACTGCTGTATCTACATTTTGTGGCACAATTAGTCATAAAAGTGATTTATGTACATACTATCTACACGTTATTTCAGATTTCTGATCACTGCCAAGCTTTTCCACATTCAGATGAGTCAGCTGCGTCCATTGATGTGACGTTGGTCGGCCGTTATCATCGGTTCCTGCGACTCCTTCCTGCCCCTCTGCAGCTTTGGTATGAGTGGCGGAGCAGCGTGACTCACAGTAACGTGGCTGTTTCTGTCTGGCTGCAAGTCAAAGAGAAAGTCTTGTTGATGCAAAGTTTGTTCACATAAAAAACTCTTCGACAAAAAACTTTTTTCCCAGAATAAACGAAACCATGACTGACGGCTACAAGTTCGAAGCGTTTGTCTCACGTTCTAATGACCATGACATGTTGAACTGCAAGGATTTTCAAAATAATTTGTGTTTCCAGCTGCATTTCTACGGGACAAGATTGACTAGAATAAACCAGAATGCTTTTGATCTCAAACAAGTTTGTACAAGTTGATTTTCATACCAAACTTAACCAAAACAATGGCAGCCCAGGAGCTAGGAAAGATACAGAAGTGTAAAACACTGCAGCATGCGTTACAGAATGGTCAGCAGTAATGGAAAGATATTTAATGAATGGGCTAAAACAGTGGTTCTTAAATCTTTAATATGGAAGGCCGATTAGGACGAAAACATTGAAATACGTGCACATAAATCCCGCTGTGTGTGAAGGTGGTGGGAAGTGAACATCTTTGTTGTTTATGTGCACATTTTAAATGCGAACGAGAATATTTTCAGTGCGTCTGTGTATGTTTTCAACGCACATGTGCACTTTCTGAACCTGATGTGAATGTTTTCATTGCGCATTTGCAAATTGTCAACGTTTATGTGTTCTATGTTTTCACCCTGATCAGCCCCCCATACTTTCAGCTGCATTAACTGATTGTTTTTTGGCTACTTTGGGGGGTAATAGAAAAACACTACACACAACATTGGCATACTAAATGGTAAATGGACTGTATTTATATCTGGCTTTTCTACCTTACCTCCTCATTCACTCATTGATAAATGCTCTACTATGTTATCCAGTGACAAAGTTTTGACAAAGCCACAAATAATTCACCAACTCGGCAGTTGCCCGAGCTCTACTTAGTTTTTTAGACTCTTTTAGCTCATTGTTTTACGGCCCATACATTACTCTTAACCATATTATATTACTTGAAAGATGTCAGACAGCACAGTTCTCACCTGTTGTAACTGAAACATCCAGTTCCGATAATCCTCCAGACAGGTACAAGAGACCTGCATGGGCTCCACCAGCTCACCTGAAACACAATTGATTATATGAAATGCCTGAATTCTTCACTGCAGTTTTGCTTTAATACAATTCAAAATGTACGTCACATTGGTGTCACATGTTCGCACAGTATACCTATCAGCTCAAACTCCAGCCGTCCAGGCAGCGCTGACCTCTCCACTGCTTTGATGCTGTGTCGGGACAACCTGCCCTGTTAGACAGGACATAGAAGAAGAATAAATGCTTTAACTTGTTCTGGAATTGTTCCTTTTATACAAATATATCATGCTTGTACAAGAAGAACCTCATTTTAACGACTGACAGGACATTGAGTGATGTTTATGGGCGGCAGGTGAGAATGTTCCAGCCATGCTTTATGTCATGTGTCAAAAGTACAAGCTAGGTAAAGATTACTGGGACACGCAGTTATGCCGCAGCGGTTGAGGAGGTATTATTATGTATTTTTCACACAGTCATTTTACACTACCTCATATCTTATATTCAGACGCTTGTTGTCAACTGACAGTAGCAGCACGTCTTGAGGGAAGAGAACCATCAGTCTTTCTTGGTGGCCCTGAAAGAACAAAAGCCATGTCACTGTTACTGTTGCATTAGCTGACAAAATACTGTGACACTTGAAATAATGTTCTTTATTACAGTATATACAGTAGTATGGGCACGTATGTTGCTATACAGTCAGAGCAGGCTAGAAAAAGGTAAAACATATTTAGCCTTATTGGGCTTTGGTGTAGCGATACAAGCACTACACTTACAATGTATAATGTTATAATCATCAAAAGAAAAGATGGTCAAATGACCAAAATAAGACCCAAGTTGTATTAAACCTGAATTAGCCTTCAACATAAATGAATAATTTCCATGTTGATTTGAGATACTCGCTGTGTTTCTGTTGAATAGATGAAACCATCACTGAGAGCAGCCTCTACAGCACATGCCACATTGTGTGCCAGCAGGTCAAATTTAACGTGAAACCTGACTTGTTTGAAAGTGTTTTAAACCACCTGTTTATCCACTTCAGAAAACGTATTAAGATAACATCTCTTAGCAACAGATGGGAACTGGGCTTGTAGGAAATGTGGTCTTGATTTTCAGATACTGAGAAGTATTCTTGAAAGTGACGGTTCATCTGGTGTCAGGTGGTAAGTATGGAAGGCCAGAGAGGACATTAGTAAAACAATTCCATGCACCCATTTGTAATGTTTTGTCAGCCCATTAGATGGCCATTATCAGTTATTATCACTCCCAATATAATGTTTCAGACGGGGCAAACTGCATGGGGTTAGGGTTAGGGTTGCATGTTTTGCAATTGTATACACGTGATTAACGTTGTGAAGGTTTTAGGTTTAGGAAAATATCATGGTTTGTGTTTGAATAAGTTTGTATGTTAAGATAAAAGATTAAAGATAAAATAAGTCAATTCTGAGTTTTGATTTCTCCAGGACACAAAGAGCAGTCTCCTGGGTGAAAGTCTTCCTCTCTATGTGGACTTTGTCTCTCTTTATACGACATCCCCTTTGATCCCGTCATAATTACTGTGGCCACTAGAGGCCGCTGCATAACAATTTTGAACCTCCCTGCAGTGATCTAACTTACCAATAGATGATAACAGCTGAGCCAGATAGGAGGTCGACCTCAAATCTATGCCCCCGATGACAACTGATAACAGCCATATACTGGGCTGATAACATTCAAAGTGGATTATCTTATCTCTCTTACTTTTATTTTTCTGTGGAACCTGGCAGATAAGAAGTAAATCTGTTTTCATGTTGAAGAAATGTGTAATTCTGGCTCTCATATTGTTTACTCCGTGCTCATTTGCAGATTCTTAATACCGTGTGAGCGAGTATTTATTACCTGTATCTGTGCCTTGACGATATGGACGACAGATATGTATCCCGGCTGACCCATGTGCTGTATCGACGAGCCCTCCCACTGCCATATGGAAGCTTGTAGTAAGTACTTTTTCAGTTCTTCTCTTTTCCAGTGCTCATCACAGGGTAACTAGGGAAGAATTATGGTATGTGATCAATTTAATAATTACAATTTAACGAGGCAGCTTATTTATGTAGAGTTGTAACCAGATGTACAGCAGTTGGTCATTACCAGATAGGAGAGAGCGCAGTGGGAGGGAGTCAAGGGTTGTGCTATTGATTTGTATCTCCTGTCTTCTATGTGTTGCATCCACTTCTGTAACTCTGCATCACTGGCACATATGAAGACCTTGGAGTCCACCATTGGACCTGGATGAAAGAGGGAACCACATTAATAATGCTCAGCACTTTACACTGTGTTGCCGTGTCTTGGCAGAACTCCGCTGACTCACTGCTGATCTCAAACATGTGTGGTGAATGTGACGTGTCAGGATCCAGGGAGATGGCTTCCAAGGAAAGTCCAGAAAGAGGAAGGATGCCCTGTGAGATAAGAGAACACAAAGTGTAAGAAAAGATCATGTCTGTCATTGTACTTCAGCGTTCTCCGGAGAGATTATTATGCATTAATATGTAGGGAACATTCTGATGATCCATTTTCTAAGTCTAAATCTAAATTGTTTTCTCTCCTGTGCTTGTGACTTAAGGACAGGAATAGATTTTTTCTTTCCAGGTGAGTCTGTTAGCAAGTTGTGTGACATTACTGTCATGTCTTTCTTTTGGCTACCATGCTTTAAGTCCTATTTAGAACATGGGGTAGTGTTGCACTTCATCCTAGAGGGATTATCCATGCAAAACCTTTTATTTTCACCTGTTCTTAAGTCATAAACACAGGAAAAGATTAGACTTAGAAAATGGATCACCAGAAATATTTTCCTCACTTGCCTCTCAGAGCTTCCGTATTATTGCCACCTTAAAAAACTGTTATCTGTGGTTGCATATTAGCCGCTATTTGACATTCCATTTTGAAGTAAAATGCACAAAGAATAAACCTCATAAATGAAGTCTTTCCGAGAGTGATCCAGGGAGAGGATCAGCAGGTGGAAAGAGAACAACACCAGGAAGTGCTCACTGGTTTCCTGTGGGGGGCAAAGTGAAGACGCGTGACAAAGATTTAAGGTTAGACACTACGAAAAAAACATTGTTTTCTTCATGCACTGTTCAAATTAAAGTTTAGGCTTTGGCTTCCATAACATGTCTTTTTTCAGACTAGTGGAAAGTTAGGGTTAGGTGTTTATAGTACAAATTTTACAATACAATGAACAATTGCCTTAATGCAAGTAATAAACTGGGGCGGTTGCATTACATTTTATTCCTAAAAACATGTTGAAAATAGTTTTCCAATTGCTGTTTATTTGCCATGGCTGTTCGATTTATACAAAGAGATATCCAAAATTCCAATGTGCAGATTTATGTATCATGTTCGCACATATTTTACAAAGATAACGCCTCATTTGCAAAACGTGTTATCTATTAGTTAAAATTGTTTCCCAATTCACCTGAAGTGTCTCTCCTGACTAAAGATCTGCAGCTCTCATAGTGTCAGAGGCTCCATCAACTGTTCACACAGGCATGGCAACAAAACTATTTTTCAATAAAAGATGATTCTTGCCACCTCAGCAGTGTTACCTGTTTGTAGCTGTTGTAGAGCGACACCAGGGAGGAGTGGATGATCTCTCCATACATGTGGGCAGGTTGGCCCTCCCACTCCCTGATTGGCTGGTGGGAGTAAATCCTGTGGTTCAGCTCGTCTCTGCTTCTGCCCCACAGCACCACCTACAGGCACAAAACTGTATCAGCCCATATCTATTGATATCATCAATACTAGATTGAAATATTTGTAGCTTTTCTAGTGGGTTCCATTTTTCCTGACAGATGGAACCTGACAGACGGAAACTGACAGACGGAACCTGACAGACGGAACCTGACAGATGGAACCTAACAGACGGAACCTGACAGATGGAACCTAACAGACGGAACCTGACAGATGGAACCTTACAGACGGAACCTGACAGATGGAACCTGACAGATAGAACCTGACAGATGTAACCTGACAGACGGAACCTGACAGACGGAACCTGACAGACGGAACCTGACAGACGCAACCTAATAGACGGAACCTGACAGATGGAACCTAACAGACGGAACCTGAAAGACGGAACCTGACAGACGGAACCTGACAGATGGAACCTAACAGACGGAACCTGACAGACGGAACCTGACAGACGGAACCTGACAGACGGTACCTGACAGACGGAACCTGACAGACGGAACCTGACATACGGAACCTGACAGACGGAACCTGACAGAGAGAGAGAACCTGAAAGACTGAACCAGAGAGAGAGAGAGAGAGAGAGAGAACCCAACAGACGGAACCTGACAGGCGGAACCTGACAGATGGAGCCTAACAGACGGAACCTGACAGGCGGAACCTGACAGATGGAGCCTAACAGACGGAACCTGACAGGCGGAACCTGACAGATAGAACCTGACAGATGGAACCTGACAGATGGAACCTGACAGACGGAACCTGACAGACGGAACCTGACAGACGCGACCTAACTGACGGAACCTGACAGATGGAACCTAACAGACGGAACCTGAAAGACGGAACCTGACAGACGGAACCTGACAGACGGAACCTGACAGACGGAACATGACAGATGGAACCTAACAGACGGTACCTGACAGACGGAACCTGACAGACGGAACCTGACAGACGGAACCTGACAGATGGAACCTAACAGACGGAACCTGACAGATGGAGCCTAACAGACGGAACCTGACAGGCGGAACCTGACAGATAGAACCTGACAGATGGAACCTGACAGACGGAACCTGACAGACGGAACCTGACAGACGCAACCTAACTGACGGAACCTGACAGATGGAACCTAACAGACGGAACCTGACAGACGGAACCTGACAGACGGAACCTGACAGATGGAACCTAACAGACGGAACCTGACAGATGGAGCCTGACAGACGGAACCTGACAGGCGGAACCTGACAGATAGAACCTGACAGACGGAACCTGACAGATGGAACCTGACAGACGGAACCTGACAGATGGAGCCTAACAGACGGAACCTGACAGGCGGAACCTGACAGATAGAACCTGACAGATGGAACCTGACAGACGGAACCTGACAGACGGAACCTGACAGACGCAACCTAACTGACGGAACCTGACAGATGGAACCTAACAAACGGAACCTGAAAGACGGAACCTGACAGACGGAACCTGACAGACGGAACCTGACAGATGGAACATGACAGATGGAACCTAACAGACGGTACCTGACAGACGGAACCTGACAGACGGAACCTGACAGACGGAACCTAACAGACGGAACCTGACAGATGGAGCCTAACAGACGGAACCTGACAGGCGGAACCTGATAGATAGAACCTGACAGATGGAACCTGACAGCCGGAACCTGACAGACGGAACCTGACAGACGCAACCTAACTGACGGAACCTGACAGATGGAACCTAACAGACGGAACCTGAAAGACGGAACCTGACAGACGGAACCTGACAGACGGAACCTGACAGACGGAACATGACAGATGGAACCTAACAGACGGTACCTGACAGACGGAACCTGACAGACGGAACCTGACAGATGGAACCTAACAGACGGAACCTGACAGATGGAGCCTAACAGACGGAACCTGACAGGCGGAATCTGACAGATAGAACCTGACAGATGGAACCTGACAGACGGAACCTGACAGACGGAACCTGACAGATGGAACCTAACAGACGGAACCTGACAGACGGAACCTGACAGACGGAACCTGACAGACGGTACCTGACAGACGGAACCTGACAGACGAAACCTGACATACGGAACCTGACAGACGGAACCTGACAGAGAGAGAGAACCTGAAAGACTGAACCAGAGAGAGAGAGAGAGAGAGAGAGAACCCAACAGACGGAAACTGACAGGCGGAACCTGACAGATGGAGCCTAACAGACGGAACCTGACAGGCGGAACCTGACAGATAGAACCTGACAGACGGAACCTGACAGACGGAACCTGACAGACGGAACCTGACAGACGGAACCTGACAGACGCAACCTAACAGACGGAACCTGACAGATGGAACCTAACAGACGGAACCTGAAAGACGGAACCTGACAGACGAAACCTGACAGACGGAACCTGACAGACGGAACCTGACAGACGGAACCTAACAGACGGTACCTGACAGACGGAACCTGACAGACGGAACCTGACATACTGAACCTGACAGACGGAACCTGACAGAGAGAGAGAACCTGAAAGACTGAACCAGAGAGAGAGAGAGAGAGAGAGAGAGAGAGAGAGAGAGAGAGAGATAACCTGACAGACTGAATCGGACAGAGAGAGAGAGAACCTTACAGACTGAACCAGAGAGAGAAAGAGAGAGATAGAGAGAACGAGAACCTGACAGACGGAACCTTACAGACTGAACCGGAGAGAGAGAGAGAGAGAGAGAGAGAGAACGAGAACCTGACAGATGGAACCTGACAGACGGAACCTGACAGATGGAGCCTAACAGACGGAACCTGACAGGCGGAACCTGACAGATAGAACCTGACAGATGGAACCTGACAGATGGAACCTGACAGACGGAACCTGACAGACGCAACCTAACAGATGGAACCTGACAGATGGAACCTAACAGACGGAACCTGAAAGACGGAACCTGACAGACGGAACCTGACAGACGGAACCTGACAGACGGAACCTTACAGAAGGAACCTAACAGACGGTACCTGACAGACGGAACCTGACAGACGGAACCTGACAGATGGAACCTAACAGACGGAACCTGACAGATGGAGCCTAACAGACGGAACCTGACAGGCGGAACCTGACAGATAGAACCTGACAGATGGAACCTGACAGACGGAACCTGACAGACGCAACCTGACAGACGCAACCTAACAGACGGAACCTGACAGATGGAACCTAACAGACGGAACCTGAAAGACGGAACCTGAAAGACGGAACCTGACAGACGGAACCTGACAGACGGAACCTGACAGACGGAACCTGACAGATGGAACCTAACAGACGGTGCCTGACAGACGGAACCTGACAGACGGAACCTGACATACTGAACCTGACAGACGGAACCTGACAGAGAGAGAGAACCTGAAAGACTGAACCAGAGAGAGAGAGAGAGAGAGAGAGAGAGAGAGAGAGAGAGAACCTGACAGACTGAATCGGACAGAGAGAGAGAGAACCTTACAGACTGAACCAGAGAGAGAAAGAGAGAGATAGAGAGAACGAGAACCTGACAGACGGAACCTTACAGACTGAACTGGAGAGAGAGAGAGAGAGAGAGAGAGAGAGAGAGAGAGAGAGAGAACCTAACAGACGGAACCTGACAGACGGAACCTGACAGGCAGAACCTGACAGACGGAATCTGACAGATGGAACCTGACAGACGGAAACTGACAGACGGAACCTGACAGATGGAACCTGACAGATGGAACCTGATAGATGGAACCTGACAGACGGAACCTGACAGACGGAACCTGACAGAGAGAGAGAGAACCTGACAGACTGAACCTTACAGACTGAACCAGACAGAGGGAGAGAGAGAACCTTACAGACGGAACCTTACAGATGGAGCCTAACAGACGGAACCTGACAGGCGGAACCTGACAGATAGAACCTGACAGATGGAACCTGACAGACGGAACCTGACAGACACAACCTGACAGACGCAACCTAACAGACGGAACCTGACAGATGGAACCTAACAGACGGAACCTGAAAGACGGAACCTTACAGATGGAGCCTAACAGACGGAACCTGACAGGCGGAACCTGACAGATAGAACCTGACAGATGGAACCTGACAGACGGAACCTGAAAGACGGAACCTCAAAGGCGGAACCTGACAGACGGAACCTGACAGACGGAACCTGACAGACGGAACCTGACAGATGGAACCTAACAGACGGTACCTGACAGACGGAACCTGACAGACGGAACCTGACATACTGAACCTGACAGACGGAACGTGACAGAGAGAGAGAACCTGAAAGACTGAACCAGAGAGAGAGAGAGAGAGAGAGAGAGAGAGAGAGAGAGAACCTGACAGACGGAACCTGACAGAGAGAGAGAGAACCTGACAGACTGAACCTTACAGACTGAACCAGACAGAGGGAGAGAGAGAACCTTACAGACGGAACCTTACAGACTGAACCAGACAGAGGGAGAGAGAGAACCTTACAGACGGAACCTGACAGATTGAACCGGACAGAGAGAAAGAGAGAACCTTACAGACTGAACCGGACAGAGGGAGAGAGAGAACCTGACAGACGGAACCTGATGGACAGAGAGTGAGAACCTGACAGACTGAAACGGACAGAGAGAGAGAGAGAGAGAACCTGACAGACTGAACCTTACAGGCTGAACCGGACAGAGGGAGAGAGAGAGAACCTGACAGACGGAACCTGATAGACAGAGAGAGAACCTGACAGATGGAACCTGAACCTGACAGAGAGAGAGAGAGAGAGAGAGAGAGAGAGAGAGAGAGAGATAACCTGACAGACGGAACCTGACATTTCTGCATACTGTATCTTACTAAATGTTTTTTATACACTTCTCATATCACTGCCTTCATCAGTATTTATGTGTTGCCAAGTTTCACAAAGCGATGACTCATGCATTACACAGCAAATTGGAGATTTTAAGTGCAGAACAATAGCTTAAAATAAGCCAAACAAAAGTGCAACATACAGAAACAATAGAATATGAATTAAACTATTAGCTAGAAATAAGCCAAACCAATATAAGTGCAACATACAAATAACAGTTTTTTGTTTTTTTTTCCTTCATATTTGCTTCATATTTAGACAATTTCTCATTGAAGTAGAAAGAATTGCGAAAGCTCAAGCAGTGTTTCCCCTCTACTTTATTTCCTGTAAAGTTTGAATCACACCAAACAGGGAACGCAGAATCTCTCACCTTTGTCATGGAAATTCCTACAGTGTGTAAACAGTGTGCGTCTGGCCTCAACACAAATACCAGCAGCGAGTGGAAACTGTTGATATTCATATGATGCACATCACGCAACACACTCCGCTCGAGCACAAAGAAGTGTTAGTGTTTGCCCAAAGTGAGCCACACGCTGTGTTCTTACTGTCAAAAGTGCATGATGAAGTTTCTGCTTTTGTCTTTGTCACACACACACACACACACACACACACACACACACACACACACACACACACACACACACACACACACACACACACACGTGCAAAAGGCCCCTCCACCTCTCTTACATTCAGTAGGAGCAAGACACACAGACTTCTTTTTGTTTTGTGTCTCTTTGTAGTTGCTTTGTGTCTTTATGGTCATTTGTGTATAGTTTTATTTCTCTTTGTAGTCATTTTGTGTTTATTTTTTGGTCATTTTGAGTCTCTTCCTGGTTGTAATCCATCCATCCATCTACACACACACACACACATCACACACATAATGACCTCTTGTTCCAGGTGACGTATTGAAGGGTAGCGCAGTGGTGGAGGTGGTGGCGGTGGTAGTGGTGGTGGCTGCTGCTCCTGTCTGCTGTTCCTCACTGACAGCTGAAGCCTCGTCTCTCCCAGACTCCACAACCTGAAGAAACACATTTCATCAAATATTCACATGTCAACACATTTCATCAGGCCTGGCAGCAGTAACACGGATGTGGGTACAGTTTGTAATCCTGTCTGTGTGGTGTGCATGTTCTGATTGGTTCTGTACTGCAGTTCAAAGACCCATGAGTCAGGCGGACTGGAGACTCCAAACTGTCTCAAAACTATTTTTGTGGGTCGCTGTTTGTATGGGTTTCCTAATGATGCATGTTTGGACTGGCTACACAAGGACTACCATTCTATACTATGATACATTTTTAAATGCATTATAATGACATGCATAATACTTTTTATGAAGACCACATCTATGGTGCATTATTAGGGTAAATAATAGTGAATTATAATCTATAAATGTATCAGAATAATCAGTTATGATGCAGCATAGACTATTTTAAATGCATGAAAATGCAGTACTTTGAAACGTTATGATGAAACATGCGTTATTATAGATGCATCAATATGTACCTAACTTGACTTAACACATACAATGATAACTTATTACTATAGCATACTACGAGTTCCTTACTACAGTTGATTTATAAGGTGTGTGATGGGGAGTATAGGTAGTTATAATGTATTATACGTTTAGAGCTAGCCAAGACCATCCATAAGAAACGAGTAATTCATTCTAAGTCACATCTATAATGTTTCATAACTGTTGCTATAGTGCACCAGAAAGCATTATGTGTGTTTATGAGTGTAGTCATGGAGCATTATAAAATGCCTTATTATTCACTCACTATGAATGCCCTCATAATGTACTATAGATGTGGTTTTCATGGAAAGTGTTACCAACATCTTTCTATTCTGTGATGTTTTTTTATGACTTTTTGATGAAAGATATACAGCCTACAGTTCGCCTTAAAGAAAATAAATAGAAATTGAGCTATAGAGCATATCACAATTTAAATTATGTGTCTTGACCCCCCTGCCGCCCCGCAGCAGACAGACATAATCAGATTACAGAGACAGACCCACCTGCTGACCCGTTACCGTCATATTTTGCAGTCTGCGTCGCACATACTAATTCTAAGCAGGTTTCAAATGTTTTCTGTAATTAATGTTCAAAGAAAAAGTCAGTATGCATATAAAAAAAAAGTTGATTTCTGAGTATAATGTTGAGGTAAACTGTTGTCCCACAATGCAACGCACAGTTACTCACAATAGATGATATTCCAATAACTTCAAACTTAACATTTAGATTTTGAACAGCCTATAAAATGTCATATTCTTAAGTTTACTGATATAAAATGTGTCCATAAAAGCCTGTTAGCAGCGTTTATATGTGAGTGTGCATCTTTACATTGGTGGAAGGTAACTAAGTACATTTACTCAAGTACTGCACTTAAGTACAATTTTGAGCTACTTGAGCTTTTCCATTTTCTGCTACTTCATACTTCTACTCACAACTTCACAATTCAGTGGCAACTATTGTACTTTTTTACTCCACTATATTTATTTGATAACTTTAGTTACATGATACTATCTACATCCATAAAAAATGACTACTTTTACTAAAGTAAATTAGTATTTCTTCCACCATTGCATTTGTGTAACACACATCTTTGTCTGTGTTGTAGAATATATACACGAATGGGCTGTGACCATAAGAAGGAATAATTAAACAGCCACACATTAGTGCTGGTAGCTACCGTTGTGATAGCCTCTGCTAATCCCCCAGCCTCAGAACGAGCAGGGATTTGTCCCGCCCCGACTCTGTAATAAATAAACCGCTCCATGCTTCAGCCATTGTCTTAAAAGTAATCTGCTAATCACATCAGTGCAGCATCACCGAGCTCCCCAGCTCATGTTTAGTAAATAGGAGCCAATTAGTTCTCCTGCCTTGTTCTGCAATTCATATGGATGTAACGTGTTGTTCTGCAGGTGTGTTCATCTTGGTTAAAGAGGTTATAATTTAACCTTTCTGTATAAAGGCACATCCGGTTAAAACAAGCATGTAGTGTGTGCATCCTGAATACTGTGCAGCTTTGAAAAAGGTGTTCAGTTCCAAAATGTGATTCATGACCTGCCAAACAAAAGCACTGAAAGAGAAGCTGCCAAAGTCTTCACTTCACAGAATGTCACCGCTTCCTCCTCGAGAACTCACGGATACACAAAACCACGTTTAACATAACTTAAAAGGTTCTCTCTCTAGAGCGGTGCTCTGGTTAGCGGTTAGCACTTTGAGTTTTGTTTATGCAAATGAAAAGTGCACTTATAAATAAAATGTATTATTATTATTATTATTATTAGCGGTGAAAGATGATGGCATTTTGTTCCAGGATCCAAGTGCAGTCATGTGTGTAAATTCCCCATCTTTCTATTTTTGAGCAGTTTGCAGCTTTAAATATTAAACTTATATTTGTGTCTTACCCTAAATTGTCTCCAGAGAGTTCCAGGAGCTCGATCTCATCGGGGCCCACCTCGTCCACTCCAGTATGCCTCTGGGTCACACTGCAGCATCCCATGACGGACAAGGAGTCTGTCCCTCTCCACTTGTCTCAGCTTCTAGTCCACACACTGAGCACCATCTGCCCAGACAATCATCCCCAGTGTGTGTGTGTGTGTGTGTGTGTGTGTGTGTGTGTGTGTGTGTGTGTGTGTGTGTGTGTGTGTGTGTGTGTGTGTCTGTGTGTGTGTGCCCCACACTAAAACCAAAGAGATAACAGAAAAACTCCAAAAGAGGATATTGTGTGCTGCAGAAGAGGGAGGGAGGGGGTGATGCTGCTGAGCTCTAGTTCCCCCTTTTTGTCAGCATGTAGTTTATATTTCCATAGAACCACGATAACAAAAGGTGTTAAAGCTTTTGAAGAGGAATTGAAGATAAAAGTTTGAGTCGCAGCGTAGTAGTTGTTCCTTCCTTCCTGTCAGTTGGCTGAGTGAGGACTGAGCAGCTTCCTCACTTTTTCTTTTTTTAACAACCTGCTGACACTTCACCATGACAGATAAAAACTGCTTCTATAGTCATCTAAAGCTTACCATACCAGAGGATCTCCGACGCTCTCAGTCTCAGCATGTAGATGAAGCAAGCGTCCTGTTGGGAAAGATGGGACCGGTCCTGCCTGTGTTTACATGCAAAGAGCCTGAATATGGATAGGCAGGAGATAATTATGAGTTATGAAATGGAGAGGTGAAGGGCTGCAGACTTGTGTTGATCTCCATGGTTAGAATTACAGTAAGATGGTGGGAGGGTTTGAACACAATCATGTCTGAGTGTTTCTGGCTCTCCACAGGGCAGGAGCAGTTTCTGTGAAGTGACGCAACTTGATGTGAGATGATGGATATATTTTCCATTTGTGCTTTGATTACAGTAAACAAGTCTCAATATTGGAAGAAAAACTTGTTTTTAAATTGAAGCCAAAAGGTGCTCTTCCATACAACATATTCCGTACAAAGCAACAATACAATGAACCCGGTTATTATAATTCAAGTGATAAATAGATTATTTTCACATTTAAACATTTATGTCCAAAGTGTAGATCCTATTTTATTAATTTTTTTAGACAAAGCTCTTTAGATCTCAGCTGTTTGCTTATGATGCATTACAGTTCCTCTTTAGTTTGTGTCCTCTCTGAGCTTTTCTTCACAGTTTGTTCCCACACACAGGAGGGCCTGCATGAGGAAGGAGTGGTGGGCCACGGATGGAGACCCCTGGTGCCGACATCCCCGTCTTCTGCTGAGCCTTCACGTGCTTCACATGGGCCGCAGCTTTCGAGTGATGATGCAGAGTACATTTGCTCGGCTTGAGTTCGACCCGAGGCCTGGGGTTCTTATTCCGAAGAGTCTGCATGCTGTTGCTGCTGCTGTGTAAATGTGAAGGTCCCTGCACTGACGGAGAGCTTCGACGGAGAGGTGAGGCTGCGGTGGGACGCAGGCCAGACTTTGATCTGCTCCTTCCTTCACCGCTCGCTGAGACATTCACATTATCAGGGGATGATGAGGGCAAAAGTTTGCCCTTCGTCCCTGACTTACATCTTCTGGGTTCAGTCTTTTTGGTGCTTTTCTGGTAGAATTCAGCGTTTGTGTTGCTCCTGCTGCAGGCCAGCACTGAAACAGGAGGAAGAACTCTGTCGCAAAGCAGCACAAAGTCCCTCTGACTGGCCAAAGGAAGAATCCTCTGCTTGAGGCGACATTTGTTGAAGATCTCCAGAGTTAAATCTAGAGCATAAAGGAGAGACATCAGATTCACACATCAGTAAATTCACATATTTAATAAAGGGAAGTATGACTGTACCATGCATGCAGTGAAATTATTTGACATTTTTGCTTGAGCGTGGTGTTAAATGTACTCTTCTACTTCTACTTTAAAACAACAACAAAAACAAAATTCTATCTGTGTTGATGTGATCAGCTGTGATAACGTGAGCTCACCCAGTGTCTCCACAACAATGCTGGGTATCACATCCTTCAGCACTTCACAGTTCGTATGAAGAGCTGGATTACAGTTCATCTCCAACAGCCACACCTATTATAAACATACGAAGACACCATTAGTCCAAAAGCATGCACACTAACACATGTTAGGGATAGGGACCACTATTCAGATATTCAGCGCAGTCTCACCCACCTTGAAGTCCTCGTCAACCATGAAGTCGCAGCCAATCAAGTCAAAGAAGCCCAGTCTGCAGTCTAGCTTGGATTTGACTGCCAAGAAGCACTGCGTCATGATCTGCTGCATGCGCTTCTGATGCATGGAGAGGAAAACAACCAGTCGGTCAAATTAGGCTTCAGAGAGACATACATATAGCACTTCCTACAGAAACCATTTCTTATGTCTCTTTTACTTTTAGTACCTAATATGACGTAAGCTCCAAATAAACAAAATCATACGTTTCCCAATGTGATGAAACACCAAAAAGATAGACAGTTTTTCAGTTTTCTTTATTTCATTTATGGTTCTAATTTCAAGGAAAAGTAACATTTGTTGCATTTGAAACAAGTTTATTTCTTAAACATATTAACAGACAAGCTGTCATGAAAGCCACAACCTAAGTTTGAGTCCTTTGTGGAAGCCATGTTGTGCCTGTGCTTAAAGAGGAAGCTCGCCTCAGCTGCAGTCATTATGTGGTGTATGAGTAGGCGGGCTCTATGAGGTGATTGGTTAAATGAGGGATGATGTATTGGCAGCTAATTAAGTTAAAATACTGAATGATGTATTACTAATTTGTTATTTTGAAGGTACAGTATTTAAGTTAAGATGTTAAAGAATGAACTGAGGCCTTGTTGTTATAATAAAGATGAGATTAAACGATGTATATTTGTTAGACCTTGTAAACTCTCTATTCTAGAGCACCGAGAGTGGGTCGTTTGAACTGGAATGAGAGCGAAGGTCAGGGGTGGGGAACCTCCGGCCATTTGATCCGGCCCTGGAGGTAATTCGTAAAACGCACGCAAAGAAAATCCACTAGCAAAAAAAGTAGACGGCAATATTTTAAACGGGCGACTGGCTGTTTTTCCTGGCCAAGGTCAGGGTCCCTGAACACAACACGAGCGGAACGTGTCATCACTTAGTCACGTCATGTCAAAAAACTTCAATTTTAAACGAGACTGTCAGTGACATCAGTGAACGCAGCATGGCGAGTGTAAAACAGAGAAAGCTGGACGCGGAATGTCGCACATCCAGGAGAAATAATCTCGAGCGTCATAACTGCACGAAACATGCCGAAGTGCACGAGCTGAAAGGACGAGTGCGTTTGGATAAAGTTAACGCTCTTCGGCGGAGTTTGGCCCAACAAGCAGCTCTCTGCAGTACTGCCTTTTTACTTCATATGTTCTTTTGCTGTGACAAGATACATTTCCCCGTTGTGGGACAAATAAAGGATTGTTGATTTCTGATAAAACAGAAAGATACATGGATAAAAAAAAGTTGCTTTTTTGCACAGCATAAAAGAAAGGTGAAATGTGTTTTCTTTTTGTCACATTTGATCACGTTACCCTGTACCTCACCTTACGACACCCAATATGCAACTTTAATACATGTGGCGTTTATAATATTTTTATTATAGTATTGTATTTCATAAAGGGTCATAGTATGTCATGAAAATACAGTTACATACAAAAAAAGTCTTAGTATAGTACGCCATGAAAGATGTAATAAAAATGTTATAGAAGACTGTTGTGTCTACATCTTTACAGAGATCTGGCTCCATCATGGCATCACGGATGAAGCTGGTGCACTTGACGGACGGACCGCAGTACAGAGTGCAGGACTCCGGTGGACCGAGAGGACGCGGAGTGTTTACATTAATGATGCTCGGTGCTCAAACATAGTCAAAGTGTTTCGATGTTTTAATGTTAAAGATGCCGGCCATATTCTGTCAGATAATTCACCATTGTTTTTGTTGCTGCCGTTTACATTCCCACTGAAGCAAATAAAAAAATGCACTACAGGAATGGGTTACTGATTTTGTTCCGTTTTGTTTTGTCATAAGAAGTAACAAAAAAAGAATTTTAAAAAAGTCATAGTATAGTATTTTAAAAACAAGTCATAGTTATAGTCTTAAAACGTTTTTTAAAAAGTCATAGTTATAGTCTTAAAACGTTTTTTAAAAAGTCATAGTGTAGTATGTCATAAAAAAGTTATACAAATAATAGTATACTATGTCATAAAAAATATAGTATAGTATGTAATCAAAAATATTACAATATATATAAAAAGTCATAAAACATTTTAATGTTGTATGCCTATAAATAAAGTCATAGATATCATTTAAATAATGTCACAGTCATATAGTTTGTCCTAAATATTTTTAATATAAAATAGAATAGTATTCCATTAAAAAAAAGTCATAGTATAGTATGTCTGAATTATTATTTATAGTTTGAGGTTTCATTCAAACAGGTGCAACCTAAACATTATTCAAAAGTGCACATTGTACCGTTTGTTGTACTGTGGCTGAAAATACAGTAATATAGTATATTAACATGATGAATACTCAGACAGGAATGAGGTCATCCAAGCCAAACCGCAATCTCAATTAGCTGCAAGCGCCAACAATCATCATTAAAAAGGTAATTGGTCCCTGAGAGCTACAACACACAGCAGCACTCACTGCAAAGACGCCCAGCACCCAGTCCCTGGGCAGACCCTTGGCAACCTGAAACCTGTCGTTGACATAGGTGTTGAAACTCTTCATGGACCAAACAGTGTCCTCCTTCAGCTGGCTGTACAGAGGGTTCTTCTTCTGCATGTACTAGAGAAAGACAGCAGGGGGACCAGAGACACATGAAGCTGTCAGCAGGAGCTGAGGGACAGTTAATGCTTCATCTATTCAACCTCTCTGGAAATAATGTGGGCACGCAATGCAAAGATGGATGTGATGCAAATATAACCCCAGTATTATCATGAATGGCTTTGTCCTGTTTAATCTGTGTTAAATGGGATTTTACATAGTAAACATTACGCCTTAAACAGCTTTAACACCCGGACATGCACATGAAATGTTCTCCACTGAAAGTCAAACCCATGAGTATACAAAATGTGTTATTTTGTATCAAGCTGGTGAATGAACGACAGAGCTTTTCTTTGCAGATAATTATTACCCATCTACTGCAAATAAGTAAAGCTTGAAAGATATCTACTTTATTTGACTGACTCAGACTGCTGAAGCCTTTTATTAGCTTCAGGTAAATGCTTAAAGGCCTGTATGAACACGGGATGTGATTATAGCCAGCTAAATATGTTCCAATATGTACATGGGCACATGACTTCTGTTTTAAGGTAGCCTTCAAAAATTGCGAACCTATCCTTTAAACTTTGACCTGCCAGTTAACCCTGGGAGTCTGTACAGCATTAGGTGTACCTGATTGGTCAGGTGGGCAGAGAGGTTGTTGGAGCTGGGGTCGTAAAGATCGCAGGTCAACCGTACATATCCGTGGCGAAAGAAGACCATGTACGGTACAGTGCAGGCGATCAGAAGGTAAGAGCGCACATCAAACTTTTTCCCTTTCAGGAGCAGCGGACTCTGGATGTAACTGAGAGGGAAAATGTCAGTTTGCCTTCAACACGATTTCAACAGCAACGACGTTTCTATAGGAAAGTGCAATTTGTCATTGACATGGCATTCATTTTAACAACCCAATAAATGTTCACCCACTGTTGGACAATGCGAGCCTGAGGCTGGCGGCGGTGCGTCTTCCTGTCGGCCTGGCTGTCCTCCGTGTGCTGCAGCTTCAGTCTGAAGGCGGCCACGTCCTTCTGGCTCTTCAGCAGAAAGATCCCTTTACCCTGGTTCAGACCCGTGGGCTTACAGATCCACATGTGGCTCTCGTTGTTGCTCACACCTGGTAACATCCGGTAAATCAGCAATTTATGGCATATACAGATATGAAATGTAAAGTCCTTATAACACATTACACTGCAATCTGAAATACATATGTTGTAATACATGCAATATGTTATAGCCAATCAAAATAGATGTCTTTATTCATAAAAACTTTATAACAACCATTTTTATTGTATGCATCATACATTATGCATCATGATCCTAGTGACTCAACATTAATTTTAAATGACACAATTAGTTCACTAGATTATAAGATTATCTTTCATTGGCCAAAACTACATCAAATGTCACCATATTCCTTAGTTTTACTAAAAATATAACGTGTGCAGATGAAGACTTCCAGTTTTGTTGGTAATACGCTAATGCACGTATTATAAAAAACGTATTTAAAAAAATTGCAACTAACACATTTTGTAATAACCACTGCAATATGTAATAGGGGACATGCGGGGACATGTATTAGAAATGACCTTCAAGCTGTTTATTATAAAATGCAGCAGATCATTACAAAATGTGGTTGTTATTACATAATGAAGGATAAAATGTATTACATTTCTTTGAGTTATCACATAATGCAGTGGTATTACATAATGTGATACTCTCTTTAGAGATAGTGTGAATGAGACTCCTCAGGTCTTTTCTGTGTTGTTCTGTTTGACATTGTTTCTTTTCTTGCTTTTAGACCTACAGTATGTTTAGGTATTTCTCTCTGTTCTGTGTTATTCTGTTATAGTACCTTCTTTATTCTAACTTAACTTTGCTAGATGTGTAAATTAACATTATGCAGTAGTGGAAAGTAGCTAAGTACATTTACTCAAGGTCCGTAAGCCATCTTGTTCTTTACTTGAGTAGTTCCATTTTCTGCTACTTTATATTACTCCACTACAGTTTGGGGAGAAACATTATACTTTGGCTGTAGTCACTAGTTACTTTGAATAAGGACATTCAAATCAGCCTATACAATATGCTGCATTGTCATCAATCAAACAATTCAACAGTAAATATCGTAGTTAAAATGAGCTTCTCTTAACGCAGCAAAGTTAAAGTGCTGCTTTCATGTTGATACATCAGTAATAATAAGCAAACAATATAAAGTAGCACTGTCAGCGGCTATTCTCCCGTAGAATTACTACTTGTGTTTTTGCAGCAACACTTACGAGTGCGAGACTTATATTTGTAATGGAGTATTCTCACTTTGAAATATTGCAACTTTTACTAAGCCTCAATTTGTCTTCCAGCGCTGACGTAATGTGACACTACGACTGTCAGTGATGATGCTCTTCAGACAGATTTCACCCGTTTTTTATTCCCCTATGACCGTGTTCTGATCTATTCTTTGCTCTTGACTTCTTTTCCACAGATTTATCCGTCACCCAGAGATCCAAACCAGCTGTCTGTGTCTTTCTCCTGTTTACTTAGTGATAACTGTGTTTGTCGTAACCTGCACACCTCTTATCATAATGCTGTGTGTCCGTATTACTACAAACAATACAGAAACCAGGCGATCGTTTCATACGCAGCCCTTAAAGTGGAGGAAATATGTTTTTCAGTTGTAATATGGAAAGTATTTTATTTGTCTCAGCAGCTCTACATCCAGATCCTGTCGAGCGTTTCTCCTTGTGTTTGTGTCTCAGCCCTGATCTCTATGGAAACAACATGTTCCCCTGGTGATTTAATCAGGGCCTCATGGGAGGTGAAGTCCTCAACCTCCTGATTAAACAATCACCAAAGCAACGGTTGTCTTAACACTGCCAACCACAAACTATTCTCTTTGTTTTCCATTGTTGGATGCAAGTCAGGTCTAATTTGCAACTAAACAAACACAAATCCAGTTGAACCAGTGTGTTGCTGCATCCGGGTGCTCCACTGTAGGTTAATGTTGGTGAGATGTTCGGGCGTTTTACCTTCCTGCTGGGCAAAGAAAGCCTCCCTCTCATCCCTCACATCCATGCGGAAGGTAGTGGGAATAAACTCTTCCATTTTTAGCCTCCTGTGAAGTACAACACAACAAGGAGGAAGCTCAAATGAAATGTCTTCAGCTGTTTGAACTTGCTTGTGTCATATGTTGAAAATTAAAACTGCCTGAGAAAGTTACTTAAGATAAGAACAGATTTCACTTCATGTTCAAACCAGAACTACTTAAAGGACCACACCTGTGTTTTAACATGTTTATTACAGGCATACCTTTCAGAGAGCTATGTTTCCCTATTAATATATTTAAGTACAGTATGAGAACTTACTTGAGTTTAAATAATAAACAGTAATGTTTGCTTTAAATATTTGAACAGTTACGTTGTCATTGATTGGATGTGTGGATCTGGATCTGTATTGTTATAACGTATAAGATATAACATTCTGAAGCTGAAGTAATTTAAAGTATGTTGGATTTGTTTTGAATGGGCTAAAACAGCATTATATGTATCGCATATCTAACACGCTTTAGTTTAAGTTTATTATCCAAAGAACAGCAGGTTCAACTGTAAGTAATCATATATAGATCTTATTTCACATATAAATATATATAAACAAGTATAAACCTAGCAGTTATTTTAATAACTGTGGCATTATATCTAATTAATTATTTAAGTGAAAGCTACTTGCACTGTATGTATGTATGTATGTATGTATGTATGTATGTATGTATGTATGTATGTATGTATGTATGTATGTATGTATGTATGTATGTATGTATGTATGTATGTATTGTGATATATCAAAGCATGTTTGTAAAAGCTCAGTTATTAAAGGTATTCTGTGAAGTTTTCGTCATCTTCTTCTCACACTCAGGGTTTCCTTGAGGCCTAACTACCATGTTGAGTGCATTTCCCTCCTTAAATATTAGCAGAGCACTTTCATAGATATCCTGCATTGTTGACGTGCATGTAGCTTGCAGTCTTCTTCTCAACCTTTGCTGGGCCATTGCTACATTTCTCGGCACTTTACGGCCACCAGCTGTCAGTTAATGGAGAAACATTTAACAAGAATGTGCATCGCCATGTGAGCGTACATGTTTGTCCTATTAAATACAAACAGAAAAACATAGCACAATTAGTGGCCCAAAACCCCACAAGGTACCTTTAACTGCTTGACCTTGAAATATGATATTTATGGTTGGGTACTATGAGACTCTACTGTTTGGTTTAATGGTTTATCTGAACATCTTACACCGTAAAAGGAATGCTTTGACATTTAAAACGTATTTCTCTTTCATGTGTTGATTAAAAGAATCAGGGTTGTAAAACTGTTTTCATGTATCAATAATTAACCGTTGAAATAGTTTATGTAACACTCAAATCCAAGCTTGTGTGATTCAGTTGGGAGGTTTCATTTCTGAAGTGACATTTGGCCGTGTTGTTAAACAGTACCACAGGCTGATACGTCTTTCAATCAGTATTTGCAGAGCCGGGCTTTTATTGAACCTCTATGATGGCACCAGATTGTTGCTAGGAGATTTGTGACACAACCATCAATTTTGTAAAAGAAATAGCTTTTAAATCTGTCTGCACACCTCAGTCCTTGACCGTGGTTGACTTTTGTGCTGACTCGCTCATACTCCCGCAGGCTGCTGAGGAGGCCGATCTTAGTGGTGAGCACCCTGTTGTTAGGGATCTGATACACCAGCTGACCACCTGGGAACAACAGCATTTTACGTTTTATGTCTGTGAATGGAAGGCAATAAATCTCTTTTCTACTAAAAGCAAATGTACAGAAGCCCTGACAGGCAAGTGAGCGAGGAAAAAACATTCTGATGATCTAAATTGTTTTCTCTTCTGTGTTTATGGCTTAAGGTGAAAAAAAGGTTTTGCCAGGATAATCTTTATAAATTCCTTAAATTGTGCTTTAATCTGTGGCAGGTGAAATTGTTTTGTCAGGATCATTTTGTGGGTTTGTTTTTGTAATACTAATTCTGGCAATGTGAGGTGGGAGTGCACCACTACTACACTACATGTTATAAATAGGGCTAAAAGCATTCATGTTTTCTCTCAAGTTTGCTTAGTGTGCATGGAGAAATAAGGACTCAATGGGAAGAAATGATCTTGACAAAACAAAAAAAGATCACCTTTTTCTTTCACCTGGCAAAATGTTTCCATTCCTTTCATAAACACAGAAGAGAAAACAATCAGGATCAGACTTATAAAACGGATTACCAGACTTTCTTTTCTCACGTAAAAATGAAAACAGAAATTCCGTTGTATTTTTTGAGATACAGATTTCCAATTTTCTTTCATTTTCTATGTTTCCTTAGGACGGGTAACATTGTGGTACATTTTACAGTGTATAATAAAATACTGCATTCATATTATGTCTTGTGATTAATATAGTACTGGACCTTCTCTGAAGTTACAGTAGTTTGCTGGTGATTTGGTCTCACACCACTTGAGTTTGAAATCCGCCCTGTGCTTGTTGTAAATCCTCTTCCATCCTCTGCTCTCACAGTAAACACTGACTCTGAAGGAAAAGTCCCAAAGGAAATCAATCACACAACAAGCCAGAGGTCAGGGGTCACATGTAAGGTTTGTCTAATAAGGGGCACAAAACAAAATATAAAGCAGGTGAATAATGTTCATTGTTGTTCCTCAGAAGTCATCACCCTTCTTAAGCATTTCCTTTTTTTAAACATTTAAACATGGGATGTGATCAGATTTTTGAAATCCCTATAACCAACACAATATTGATTCCCTTCTTGTCCTTTATTTCATTTCAAATATGTATCTACTTACATTTCAGCCCCATTTGCTCCTCCTAAGAAGTAGAAAGGCCCAGGCCCCCGGGGCTCCTCTACCTGCCGCTGCCTGTCCCTGTCTGGGTAGGAGCAGGTCGACAAGCCCCTGGGGAAGGACCTCCGGAGGTAACGCTGCACCAGGCCCCCACCTGATGCTTCTATACACACACAAACACACAGAAATCATGCATACACACAGGAACTCACACTCGTACAAACACATAAGCTCTATCAATACATGTAAATTGTGTATGATTAACTGTATTTTGTTATTCTGGAATAAAGGATAAACATATGGAAAGAATAACAAATTAAAACACACTTGACTCCCACTTTCTCTCCACACACCTGACCCTCTATCCCGGCTCTCCTGGTTGACAGTCATGTGGGAAAACCTCGCTTTCTTTTCCTGAGTCTGCGTCTCCTGCCTCTGGACCTGCTCCAGTCCACATTCTGATGTCACTTCATGTATGTCACTCAGGTCAGGTGATGAAGGACGTTCTCCTCCTGGGTCCTCCTGTCTCAGGTTTCCCGCAGGCTGGTTGTCCCCACAGGGAAACTTCACTTCCTTCTTCTCTACTTCTTCCCCTTCTTGCTGCTCCAGGTCGGTCTCCTCTGCCTGGCCTTCACTGCAGGGCTCTACCCAGCGCGCAGATGACATGACCCGGAGTTCTATAAAAGGTCTCCCCTCGTGAAGTTGTCTTGAATGGGGGAATTAGCTGAAAAGACCAACATCGTTTTTGCACAAGGCTGTAAACATGTTTATTCTTTGTGTACAGTTTGGCATTTTAACAATGAGGTCTATAGAGATTGACTCCCTTTTGGAGTCCGCCTCTAGTGGCCGTTTGATTAACTGCCGTTTTTGTCACTTCCACATAGGCTTCACTGCTCAGCCCCGGAGGTTACCGCTTGGTTAGGGTTGTCCATGTCCCTCTCAGGATGAATTTAAATAATTGTGCAGACCCCTTAACTTTACATTTAATTTGTCCAATATCTTTTAATAATGAAATACCTCCAAAACTAATAACATTACCACCATCCTCAGCTGTACTTTGTGTTTGCACTCATTTGCAAATGTTAGCATGCTAACACACTAAATGTACATGCTAAACACCATCATGTTAATATTTTCTATTGTGAGCATGTTAGCATGCTGATGTTAACATTTAGTTCAAAGCACAACTGTACCTGTGTACAGCCTCACAGAGGCGCTAGCGTTGCTGTAGACACTTGTTGATTATTATGAATTCTAAGCAGCTTGTCATACATTATTTAGTATAGCAGAGCTGTCAGCCCATTTAGCTGTTTGGCTCACAGGAAAACATATAGTTTAGCTAATGGCCTGACTGCCATGTGACCTTATACCTAACACCATCAGTTAAATCTTCACCATCACTTTGAACCGTGGATATTTGTAGTTCCCAGTCGAGCAACACTGTCAGACAGAAATGTCCAAATCTCACAATCTAACTATATGTGTGTCTGTATAGCTCATAAGCATTTAGCAAACCTGAGAAATTAAAAAAAAGAAAAGATTTGTGAAGAAAAAGAACGAGTCTCAAAATAAATGTTGTGTTTTATGTTAGAAGACAGAGGCTGACATCACTGTAGCTACATTTAGAATCAAAGGGGTTTACCTGCAACTCCAGCGTCACACACAAGGAAAGCCAGACTCCAAGAAAACCTACTCAACCTGTTCTTCTCCTGCCATGTGCGCTCAACCCTGTAGTCCAACGGCAAGGCCCAGAGAAAACAGAAAACCCACAGACTGAAGCACAGACACGACAGAGGGGAAATCACATGGTCTGTCTGCAGTTTAGCCCACTGAAATCATCCGCCTGTCGCACTGCAAGTAAGGAAACCCACTAGACCAACGTAAACAATCACCGGTTACTCTGGTAATGAGACCCTTAGCAACAGTTGCCCCTTGTAGATAGAATCTTTCAACAGCAGCAGCTCAAGACAAACTAACCGCTCAAGATTATGTATCCCACACCTACCCTACCTCCAAGTTTAGCTTCATTCAATATTAATTGTCTGTTAGCCTCTGTTGTGTGAATCCTACGGTAACATGAGAACAGAGTGTCAATCAAAATGGATTTGCGAGTTTTCCAGGGTATTATATCCTGACACCACAGGTAAAATAATATTTTCTTCAGGCTCAGTGACATGCCTTTTGCTCAATGAAAATTCTCTCCTGGGGACGTTTACTGGTTGACTGTTTCTTATGCTGCCCCAAAGCTATAGCTGCATTTTACACAGTAAATACCAAAACCTGAACGGTTACTTATCTACAAAGGTTATGTTCTGTTCCAGATTCTGTTGGAGAAGTGTAGTAGGAGACACATTTATTTATTAGTAGTGCAAGATCTGAAGATGAATTCCACCTTCAAACCTTTTAGATACAAAAATCAATCATTAGCATGCACTTCTGTCTTAAAGTTGAAGACAGGATGATTGCTGCGCGTCTACTTTCAACACGGAGTTGAAGTTTTACAATGCAAAGTTCCATCATATCAGTAAAGTCAATTAAAACACAATTTAGAGTCATATTTATATGCCACTAGACATATGCCACCAGACAGGAAACAGAAGCCCGGTTTTCACTGCCCAAGGCAAACACTAATTTCCAAAAACGCACAGTAGTACATAGAGCGATGAAAACATGAACTTCTTAAACACTGTTATTGACTAAATTACCACATAAATCAATTTTTTAAAAGCAAATAAGGAAACACCTTGGAACATAATATATTTGTAGGATGCTATGCATATTGGGATTTGTAGTTTTTGCTGGGCACCATGTTGAAAAGGTCATTGGTCTTTGCTAGAAATCTAATAGGGATCCTTTAAAGAACTAACTAACTGTAAATGAACCTGAGTTGATTAACCCTAAAGCCTCCACACATTATTTGATATCAGTGTATTGTAACAATAATTCATCCAGCTAATAATAATAATAATAATACATTTTATTTAGAGGCGCCTTTCAGGACACCCAAGGTCGCCTTACAGTGCATTTAAAAGTTAAAACAGCTAAAACAAAGACGGAAAATAAATTAGTCAAACCGACATAGATAAAACAGGCAAGACAAGAGTGTGGAGTGACGGAGTGAGAGGAGGATCTGCTGATAGCAAGTTGGTTGTGTTTTAGAGTAGGCCGGTTTAAACAGGTGGGTTTTGAGGTGGGATTTGAAAGTCGTAATGGAGTCAGACTGTTTGATGTGCGGAGGCAGAGAATTCCAGAGCCTGGGCGCGGTGCAGCTAAAAGCCCTGGCTCCCATGGTGCTGAGGCGGGAGGTGGGGACAGGCAGGAGTCCGGCTGAGGATGAGCGCAGGGAGTGGAAGGGGGGTGTATTCCTGGAGGAGGTTTGAGAGATAGGTGGGGGCGAGGTTGTTGAGGGCTTTGTATGTGAGCTAAATCATTGTGGAAATGATTAAACATTATTTATGGCAGACATTATCATGAATCATATTGTCTAGAGCCAAATCTAGAAGCAGGTATGCAGTTGAGCAACATAGTATTTGCCTGCTTGCTTTGGCAAATCCACTCATCACCTCTCTGTCTCAGTGATCTGACTCTGGAGGAAACACCCAGACCCAGCCACGGTTGGCAATTATGCATAATCTTCTCTCTTCCTCTCAACAGTCTGATAATTGACGGGGGTGGATGCCTCTTAGACCCAGCATCCATGCAACCGTATAATTACACATACAGTAGGGTAACCAGGAGCGATGCATACACCTAACACCTGTAGTTTGAGCGCGCATTCACGCCTAGTAGAGCGTTTCTAAAGTAGTTTCTTAGTACGTATTTAGAGCAAACTCTGCAGTGTTAAAACACATAAGATAACAGTCCCCAGAAATGCAAGGGTTTATGTGCTAAGGTGTTAAATGCAAAGGTTTATGGGTATGTTGGCAGCTGAACAGGCTAACAAGAGTCTGATTTTAACTTTAACAATCGTCAACTTTTCCACCATGATTCATATCAAAGAAATGCAAACTGTAGGTTGTTACACATTTCACGCATGACTACATTTAGAAGAAGAAAGCTAAAGTCACCATAGAGTCATGTCAGTTCAGTCATTTACACACACTGCAAAATGGCAGCCATAAGAGAGAGCTGCTTGGCAATGATGCGAGCCCTGCCGCAGCACCCCAGTTATTAGAAGCGGGCCTCCCATATTCCTGTTTAACCAAGCTTTGTGTGGAGCCAGTGTCAGCCACACCTTGATAAAGAGCTGCCATCTGATAGAGACACTGTGCAAAGTGCTGCGTAGGTGGACAAAGAGAACAGGCTTGTTTTACAGCCCTGGCGACCTCATGGTTCACCATCTGCCAAGAGGCTGTGTGTGTGTGTGTACGAGAATATGTTTTATGCATTTTCAGGATTCAAATATTAATCAATAACTTTTTAACCGATCTCGGTCTGTCAATCAAACAGTGTGGGCCAAAGGGTTATACTTTTTAACTTAACTTTTCTTTTGTTTTCTTTGAGTTTCTGCAGGTGGTGCTTCTTCTCATTATCTATTCATCAACGTCAGCTACCACTGCTCATGCCAACAGGCCAGTTTAAACAAACCACACATACACATAACATAGACATCATCCCTCCTCCAAACCCTCATTTCCCAAAACAAAAAAACTGGGAGAAAAAATGTATGTGTTCTGTCAGATAAGCTATCAGGATATTAATATATATCATTAGACGAGAAGTATATGTGCGTGTCTGTCTGTCTGAGGGCAGTTACACCATAAAGTGTGTGTCTTTGGAGACTCAACCATTCCCATGTCATCTCAACTGCCTCCTGTACCAGGAAGTGCTCAGCAATTATAGGGATGCAGCCTGCAGCAATGGTGTCCCTACACAACCCATTATTTGAAGGGATTCTCCTTGTCAAGGTGTTACAGCGCAGGGAATGGAGTTAAGTTTCGATGTAAAGAAAGGCGCGTCTCAATAGGGTCTCTCTGTCTCCTGCTATTCATGATTTCCTTACAGAGTTACACCAGGAAAGCAGAGGGGGCTGTTGTAGTGGGAGGGCGGTGACATTTTGTTCCCAGGGTCCGTATTCATTCATTCCCACTGGTGGCAAATGCAAGATGGAGACACAAAGACATCACATTTCACCAAGACTAATTAAATACATTTGGTGTCATTATGTTCTTTATATGTCTGCAAGTCAGGCGTGTACTATGCATATAACTCCAAAATGTCTTCACATTGATAAATAGCACGAGAGGTAAAAGTAAAATGTGTATATTTGTCTTTTTAACATTTGGAAAGATGCAGTTTATGTGATATACATGTATATATATAGATATATATATATATATCTATATATCTATATATCTATATATCTATATATAAATATATATATATATATATATATATATATATATATATATATACTGTATTTATATGGAGAGATAGATAGATGATAGATAAAATGTAAAGAATCATGATATAGCTCTAAAATAAAGACTTCATGTACTCCATGCAGTTTTGGTATTTTACACTATAGTCAAAAGACACTGTGGTTCCTCCTGATGTAGAGAAACATGAATGTGATGGGTACTGATGGAATAATGTCAGTTATTAGGGTTACACCCTCTAGAGTTATGAAAACACAAAATACCAATACCGTTTGTTTTTATGTGGAAAATGGCTCACTGATATCAGAGTTTGGCAAGAACCTTACCTTAAATGACTCCAACTACTAACGAGGAAGTGCTTGATGCAACAAGTGCTGGGGGCCCGGCCTACACCGTTCAGTGGTTCAGAAATCATTCAAGTCAGTCATGTGAAATCCATCAACATATCAGGACAGAGTTAGGAAAGGAGGCAATATCACTGACACAAATGGTTAGGTATTCAAACTAATGGAAGTAGTGGTTAACTGGCAGGATGTTTAGGCTTCAGTCAACATAAGCACCAGTAATATATCATGTTCTCCCAATTAATAAATAGACCATCCATTCTTTATTAAATCACCTGCAATCTTTCTCAGTTTAACTACCAATCAGTGGCAGGCATTGATATTTCTGTGCTTTGGTATTTGAGTGTAACGGAGTAAATCAGGTGAGTCCATTCAGCTACTGTGGAAATATACCGGCAGTTACAAAGAAATTATATTCAACTTTGCCCAAAGACCTGTTGAAAATAGGATCAGGAGCATATTAGAAATATAGCCTAGTAGCAGCAGTGTCTGCTGATGTCCTCAAATGTTCCAGGGTTTGTTTGTGTACATTAGCTATACATTAGTGTTTCAGATTTCTTTTAGATATCTATATATATTGTTAAATACTTAAATAATATATATTTTTAGGCAATGTTGTTAGACTTAAGCCACAGTCTAACACTGGGGTAATGCTCTAGGTGCTAATGCTAAGCTAGCATCCAGCCTGACAGCTTTACCATGACATTTTGTTTTAACATTAGACATGTTAACGATACTCCTCATGGGACTACCGCATCATTTATAAACTCATAATTTATAAACTAAGCCATTCATGTCTAGAATTGGCTGCAGTTGGAAAAACTATTATTTTCCTGTTTTCTCTGAACTGCTGCTACGACGTTATGATATTGGCTGTTCTTAGAGGAAGTGTGGGTATGTGGGAGTTTTTCCCCCAAAAAATTATACCATAAGAAATATGGCTGGCTATTTGCTAGTGAGCAAATGTCATTGTTTCCAATGACGCTGTAACTGAAATGTTCCTGCATAGTGAACACTACTTTGTCGTTCACGCTTACCAAGAACACAAAATATAGTTAATCCAGCCATAATTATCCAATTGTGTGTTAGTATACTAAAATAGCCCTGCTTTTCCCTTTTACGAGTAGAGGTAGGTAACACACCCAGTTTCAATGTTTAGGGAGCAACTTTTGGCAGGAAAGTATCGTGGGTGGTGAAATATATATTTACAATGTGTGCTAGATTGCCTATTTAAGGAAAAGCAGGATAATACTAGATGTTTAATACAGGTCAGGTAACATTAAAAATGTAAGCTTGATGTAATATTTGCATAATGATGGCAAACAGTTTTCTTATCCAAAAGTGGACAGCCATCTTGAGCACCAGACATCTTCTCTGTAGGTCAAACAGTAAAAAAAACATCCTGTGTAACTTGCTTATTTGTTAAAGACTGCCTTGCCAAAGCCACACCGCTGTGTATGGGGTGTGGTAAATTCAAGTTTTGTTTTGCTTCACTCTTGTTTTCAAACACTGAGCTGACAACACAAATGACACATAATATAATCGGCTATATAACAGAACGGAGAATAACAGAATATAAAAAGCGATTGGTTTGGTTAGAAACCTTGATGGACTACTTATTACTTTAAGAGACCGTGTGTTAGATTAGGAGGAACTATTAGCTGAAATTAGCTCCGAATGAGCCCTTCATATCTAATACGGACCGGGTCCTCCTCACAGAGTCCGTCATGTTGCACCGCCATGTAGTAGCTCAGAACAGACAAACCGACTCTGGGCCTTACGTGTTTTACATTACCTGAAGGCCACTGTAGGTTATCTACACGCTTGGAAAGGGAGGGGTGAGCGGTTTTCAGTTGGTTGCAATGGATAATCCTACACAATGGACCTTTAGTTTAAATTTTCATTACAAACATGCCACCCACATACTGTAATGTCACATCTGACCACTTTTTCTAAGAATAGGGGGAGTGGGTGGAGGCTCTAATGTGAAACCATGTTCCCTGATTTAGTATTTTGGAAAAACTGGTGATTCTTGTTTATATGCAATACATAAAAGTGTTATTAGTGTGTTGAGGACATGTACTGTACGTATAATACAGGTCACACAGTGCAGTGGTGCTCAAAGATACTCCTACCTTTGTCATTGACTAAGGCATTGGCCTCAGAAGTGAAGTTGGTCCCGGGGGGGGGGGAGAATAATCGGGGGGATAAACGTTTTGAAAACTTAAATGTGGCAATACTTCTGCCCGAACCTAGAAACAGTTCCACTCCGCTATGACTGACAGTAACCTGCATGACAGCTCCATGATGTATTGTGCAGTACGTCAGCACACTTGCAGGTATGTCACAGACATTTAGCCTCTGTTGTGCTCCTGTTCCCCTGCGCTGGCAAGCCCAGCTAAGGGAATCTAGCCTTCTCATCCACAGCCCGCAGTTGTGCAGGAATCTGGTCTGACTGCACCAAGCATGCACAGACCAGCGCAGGAATCTTCCACAGGCTCTCTGCCAGTCAGGAATGTGACTCAGTAGTGTGTGACGTCACCAACTCTCAGAGTGTTTTTATTTTACTGACATGCTTTAATTTAGTGTCTATCTTTGCTGCAATGTAAAATCATGTGCATCACAAAGTTAACCTGAGAACCAACCGAGAGCAACAGGGGGCTGAGAGATTACTTTTGGGGGCGGGGTCATTTATGAAAGGTGAAAAGTATATTTTCTATAAAAGGCCATTTCAGGACAAAATTTGATTTACATTTTTTATTTGTAATGAATCAATATACAGTGATCACACTTGATGTGCACTTCACTGGCAACAGTAAATGTAATCTAATGCTAGTTTCGTTTCTATAATGTCATGCATTCCAGAATTGTTCAGATTAATTCATTGTAATTAACTGTGTTCTTTTAATTTTACCTATCAGTATCATGGCAGCAATTCACGTCTGCTTTGGTACAAAATGATAAACTTCTTATTCAGTCTCTCCACATGGAGATATCGCAGATGTTCAAGATGGCTGCTCACCTTTAGTTTTGTGGCCCAACAACAGACATCTTTCATTGATGCTGGACGAATACTAAACCGTCAAACTCAAAACATGTCTGCACATTATTCTTGTCCCATTAAAACAAAGTGTACAATGTGTAGTCCAAGGTTTTAGTTATAGGCCTTTTCACAGCAGCTGTTTGAACTTGTCATATTAGGAAAAGCACAGGTGTCACCTATGCTAGCATGCTAGCATAAAACAATGCTAAAGAGTAAACTTTGCTATAGGCTAGTTAAAGAACAGTTTTACTGAACATATTTCCTATAAAGTACTTGACAAATACAAAAGAGCACACAAAGCATGTGAACCTCCACAGCACGGGAGATGAATGAGGCCGGGGGCCTGTGATGTTAAAACGGCTAAATGGTTTTTGTGTTTGTGTTCCAACTGATAAAATCAGAGCTGCGTTTAACCAGTCAACTGTAGCCCTGAGCTAACAGGCCTAATTAAACACTATAGCTATGCTATTGGCTTTGTATGCTAAAAAAAAAAGAAGAAGATTAAAACCTTCCCCTGTAAGTCTGCTCATGTAAGCAGTGACCATATAGACGAAGCAGATGGATTTCAGTCGGCAATAGCAGCCTTCTGTACTGTAAGTCGCCCTTGGACCTGGCAGTGAAAACACACCTTGTGCTTCTCGGTTTATCAAGCTAGTCTACTGTGCGCTGCCATAGACTGGGACACAATGAGGGCTTAGCTGATGGGGGGACCTCATGGGTAAATTGAGGCATTTAAAAAGAAGCTCTGTTCAGCAGTAACCTGATCCACACCTGACTGAGGCTCGGCATTCCGGTCTGGCCGAGGGAAGAGTTCACAATGACCAGAGAAACTGCTACAAAGGGCCATCACACAGGAGATCTGAATAAAACATATTTTTTATTCAGATGTACCAATCAATTGTACCAAAAACTCTGTTTAGAAAGAGAAAATGAACAAGAGAGGCTTTTCAAATTGCATCCCGTTTTATTGAATCTTTTCTTTTACATTTCATAAAGTCATATCACATTAAATACATTATGTACAGAGTGTGTCAGAGATAATGAAGTCTCACAAACTGTGTGCATTGTTCTACTGTACCTGGAGCAAGGCCAAATCCCCAGAAGGAATTCAGTTATTGCGGTAAGAGGAAGAAAGCAGATCTTTCAACAGATAAAAGTCACAGCATTTTCTATAATACTTTTTACATGGCATTCACATTAACATTCCTGATAGAAACTAATTTACGGTACAGCACTCATCAAGAAATCCCCGACTGCTGCTCAGTGAAGAAACTTTGACTCAAGTCACGTGGAAGAAACCCCGTAAAATTAATCAATCTTCCAGTGCAAGGATCATAGTTCCATAGTCATCATCATTCAGCCCCATCTGCCACGAATATAAATATGTTGATGTGCCTCCCTGGACTGCCCTTTGTCAATACAATGCATGTCAGAAGCGCGAGAAAGGGGGGAAGTAAGACAGCAGAAGGTAATGCCATTTAATGGACGGCATTACCAGACAGTATTAGACACCAATAATTACATCTAACCATGTCTGGTAAGACGCCTATCAACAGGCTGGAAGGATGACCTCTGAGCTTTCACCTGTGCAAAGAGGAAGAAGAGAGCTGGAGGGAACAGAGCAGTGTAGTAGAAACAGGCTGAAATGAGCAGTTCCTCTTTTGTTGCAATCACAGATTCTATTCGGGCTCATTCATTTGTACATTTAAAGCATGCAGAGAAAGAATGAAGCCATGAGTGAACAGACCAAGGCGTGAAGCAAAGCTTGGTCAATTCTTTCTGTGACGCCAACACAGAGAAAAGGGACTACTGGAGGGGAGGAACAAAAAAAACTATTTAATGTTTCTATGGCTTGGATAATGGAGCAGGGTGGGCAAATAAAGGTGCGGCTCTATATTTGCGGGGTAATTCTCCCTCCTTAAACAAACACTAGGTCTCTGCTCGCTCCATGTCTATTATTTGCTTGTTTCTCAAGTCAGTTTGAAGGCTTTACCCATTAAATTCACATTGTAGTCCAGACATTGATGACAACTGTTCAAATGTAATTCCCACTGTTTTAAATCAAAGGTGCAATGAATCAGGGTGAGTTTTAACACACTACCTGAAGTCCTTAAAGCCCTAAGGTATTATTTGATTGTCTTTTTGTGGATTTCTTTTTTTTTTTTTTTTTTTACACTCAGGTGAGTTCATGTGTCAGTTTCAGGATGTGCCACGCAGGTAATGCTAGTCGGACCAATCACTGCCACACAACACAAAGACCAAGGTTGTTCAGGGGAGGGAACAAGGAATTAGGGCCCTGCAGGACCGGTGGAACCAACAACCAACTGCTATTCTTGAACTTGGGTGGGGTGGGGTGGGGTGGGGTTGCCAGTTTAAAAGATAGGGAAGTAAAAATTGTTTTAAAAAGAATACATAAAAACTGACATTTGGGACCATTACTGCATAAAAGATCTCCTCTTTCTCATTTACCTCTAACAATCCCAAACTGTTTTCAAAACTGAAAGGCTCAGACATAAATGTTCAGGTATTTTTACACAAAGTAATTCTCTCTCTCTCAACACTGTACGTCATCAAGACACCAAAAGAAAGCTAACCTTCTTTTAGATTTGACTTCAGAGTAAAAGACACCCCAGAACACAGAGCCAGCCCTGCTTTTAAAGTTTACCGTTCAATGGCGACATCTAAGAAGTGTTATATATTTCAACAGTCATTCACATTTTTAGAATTTAACGTATGATGAGCAACTATCGCTGGAGACCACAGGGTCACTCAGGAAACATCGTTACCAGACAGTGTTAGAACAACAAAAGTACAATCCAGCACTGTAAGGTAAGATGAATCCTGAGAGCCATTTCTGCTGCTGCTGCTGCTGCTCCAGTATTTGCAGGGCCCGGGCCGGGAGCACATTGCTGCTAACGTTGCTAAAGCAGTTTGTCTGGTTGCAGTCCGCAGATGACTATCATCATCATTACCAGGCAGTATTAGAGAAAGTGATGAGTATCCAATGCTGCCTCGTAAGATGGAGATAATCACCCAAACCTCTGCACTGATGCAATGGCATGGGATATCTGTGCTAGTTAATATAAATGAATGAATGACATCTACAGAAGCAGATGTGGGCGTGAGTAGTACACCTGACCATGCATGCCATTGTTTAAAAGAAAAAAAAAGGGAACTCAACCATAAATGATTACAGTAAATGTGAAATAAGTGAGTATTCAATACAACATATAGCCTATAATATCTAGTTAAATTAGTGTTATGGTGGCAAAAACTGAGCCTTGTGTAGCCCGACAATAGCATTGTAAATAGGAGTTAGGAAGCCCATATTTGGAGACAACCTCTCCATAGTATAATTGCCGAGCTCTTGTTGTGGTTGGGGTTTTCATCTTAAACTCGCTGTCACAGAAGACTGGGCCACAGTAGTTGTTAATGATTGCCCAAACCTGTTTCGACTAGTCTAAATCTATGGCAGAGCAATTTTGGGATGCCTGCTTTTCACACAATACATGGAAGTTACTAATTTCAATCACTGCACATCGCGCATATTCACTTAAAAATGTCTCCGAGTCAAAAGCCCGTCTGCCTCGGGGAGTTATTTCTGTTTTACATCATATCGGCAGATGAGTAATTGTGTTATTACGTTGCAACATACCGTTGTGCCTCTAATAAAGCGATGTTGTCAAGTCAGTTTCAACAGATGTTTTATGGAATGGAAGAAAGGAAAAGCCAATTCTTCTTTTTCCTGTTTTCCGACGGTGGACCTCTCGCGGCGTTGTCTTTGTGTTTGCTGAATGATGAAAGGCTGATGGAATGCTGCTCAGCTCGACCTGGGCCCACGCGGTGTGTGCAGAAGGTCACTGAAGCAGCCCTCGTTTACTGAATAACGTGGATCATTCACAGGTACACCGCGTGAAATCCTCACACCCCAAACTGCCATTTTAAAGTACATTATTATTCTCTGAATTAAACAGTGCATTATCTAGTTATTCTAAATAGTCACTTTATATCTTATCACATTGGATATACAATTTACTTCAACAAATGGTTAACAATGGAGAGTTCCCCTTTTCTTTCAACAAAGATTTTAAACAAATCAGCCCTCTCTTTTTGAAATCTTTTACAAATGAAAAACATTATTGTGTTGATTAAGACAGAACAGGTTTCCAGTCATCCTGCAAGCAATGAAAAAGTAGAGCACGAGAGGGGGGGGGGGGTGAATGAGAGAGAAAGAAAAGCGAGTATCAGGGAGGGAAAAGTTCAGGGAAAGAAGGTGGAGAAGGAAAATGGAGAATGCACCTGTAACCTTACCGTGCTTGAAAGGTACCCCCAAGGAAAGAATGTAACAAAACCAAAGGAAAGTGAGTACGTTTTGCAGGTGGGGGGGGGGGGGGGGGGCTGAAAAAGAAAGAGGAAAAAAAGATCTTGAATTTCCACCCCGCTGCCTGAGAACGCTCCGTCTTCCTCCTGGTCAGTCAGGCCCCCATGAAATGAGAAAGCCAAGCAGACCTGCTCTCCCAGACTCTATTTAGTTAATCATCAGCATTATAAACCAGTGCTGCAGGCCCTCTGAGGAAGAAAAGAGGGAGAGAGAGAAAGAAAGAGTGAAAAAAGATTAGCCCAGAAAATCGTAGCTGGTAGAAACAAGCAGTGAAAAAAACAGTACCTGATTGAAGCATGTCCTGTGTTACTTTAAAATATCTAACCTACTACGTCCAACAAACTCGGTCTCAATTTGTCCTCCATTTGTTCTTCTTCTGTTCCCCTATGGTTAAAAAGTGCAGAACATTTCCCATTGTTGTGCATGCTGCTCGGTGCAGTGGGAGTTTTAGCGGCTGCCCACGCTTTTTGCCTTTTGGAAGTGAGGCGTGATCAGGTAACTCTGCCCTCTGTGCTGGAATGTGACTCCACTGTGAAGTCAACAACCTGATAGGTAAACTGGCCTGGCCCTTAATCAATAGTTGCTGTCTTTGTGAGAAAACAATGGCAGGAAACCCAAAACCTTATTTAACTCCGCACCTTATCTCAGCGCCACCTAATTGGGCCTTCAGACTACCGAGGAGCGACCTGGTAAGCGTAATATTAAGGCCATGATACTGCTTATCATCCATGTGCCAGACTACTTGGTTGTGCTTCCAAATGTATACTTAGTCATTTACATTTTAGAGCGGGAAGCTCCTCCCACTTGCTCAGTGTCCTTTCGCCTTCCTGTTTTGAATATTTCAAATGAAACACTAAACTATTCAAATTATCAAAAGGGATTTAGACTTTTCCTTTTCTTCTTTTTACATGTTTTAAGGTACGATACCGACCAACCCCTCCCTCTTACTTTTGAATGTATGCTCTATGAATAGAAAAGGAAAATCTGTAAGAAATTAGAAAATGTTAAATTAATTTCACATCTCCCTGGAGGCAGAAAATGTAACATTGCATCAGTTAAAGTTGATTCAATGTTGCCAAAAAGAGTAAATTATTATAATAATTTTAAACTGTGAGAAGAAAACATCTTGAATTAAATCACCTAATCATCAAGGCTTCTTAGTGAAATGGGTAAACAGCATCATTAAAACGTTAGCATAGCATTACCTTTTTAAAATGGCCCTGGCCCATAATGCAGTGTCATCCTATCAGCTGAATTAAACTACAGCTTTAACTTAACCTCTCACCCCACGAGGTGATAAGGCCCGCAGCCTCCTTTTATTTCAAGCCTGTGACTCAAACACGAGCAAACAACGTAAAAATCAGTCCACCGTTTCGTCTGGCCTCCAAATCCTTAAACCTTGCTTTCTGTTGAAATTCTACTCTGCACTTCCCGCCCATCTGCCATACACTGGCAGAGCGACTCATGTGACTTGCAGCTATTCAGGGTTATGAAAGAAACGAACAAATGTTGCTCTTTCCACCAATCACAACCTTCCACCTCGCTCTGCAGTCGCCGCTGTACAGTAGGCTACATGGTCGACATTTTCCCTCCATTTTCCATTCTCCTTCCCAGACTGCAACAGTCCTCGTCCGCTTAAAAAGACCTTAAAAGCAGCCTGGAAGACTTAATAATGTATACCTTCTAAATGATCTGCTTTGGTAAGTCCAACACGGATGCCTGTCTTAACTTTAGAGGCAAACGAATGAGCAGACATTTTACATCCACTTCATAACAGACTTCCCTTTTATTTTCCATTTCAAAAACTCACAAAAGAGACATTAATCTATCGAAACATTTCCTTAAAAAGCCAAGTAAATAAAACCGTAACAGGTTTCACCAGTAGAAATAAAGCTTTAGAGAATATCCTAAAAGATTAACCGAGCTTTACAGTTCAACAGGTTGTAGAGAAAAGTTGCCAAATGAGTTCTGAACTAAACAACTTAACAATAATGTTATACTAATCAGGTACTACTATTAGGTTATTGATCGGTAAAGCGTTTTCATACCGTGAAATGTGTCCTTGTTAAGCACATTTTAACGCTCTAAAAGAAGGAGTCAGCCGCTGTCTTCATATCCTTTGACAAGTCTGGCAGTTTGCCTTTACCTGCCCCAACTGGTCTATCCAGTTTAGGAATGAGCGTCTGCTTCTATTGTTTCCTTTTCTTTCTCTCGGGTTAAAAGGAGCTGGAATTCGATACACGTTATTTTCGCTTCCCATCGAAACTACCTAGAACCTCCTGTATCAGCAAACAATCGCGGAGGGCTTCGTACGATGACCTAATTTGCTGATCTCGAACAAATGTCCGTTAAGTTTTAACTCTACCGTCGAGTCTCAAAGATGGAGAACGAAGACAAAGAAGGGATCACGTTTGTGAATTTACCTAGTCTGTCCCAGGTGTGGTCACCGAGCCAGAAAGCCAAGACAAGAGGCATCATTGTATGAGGGCTCTTGACGCCCCGTTGGCTAGTCTTCCTCTTTCCTGCTCCTGCTGAAGGACAGTCGACCTCTGGAGTGGCGGTTAGGAAGAGGAAAAAAAAGCCGTCCCTTTCAGGTAGATGCAGCCGTAGAGTCGGAGGAAGGGCCAAACCCCCGGAACAAAACCAACCAGTTTGAAGCGCGTCAGCTCTCTTCCTGCTGCCCGAGCAGAACTTGTTTTTTTCCAGGAGCTCTTGTCTGCGGTGTTCGGCGGTTAAGCTCCTCAAGAAGACAGAGGCTGAATTTGTAAAGGGCTTGGTTTACATGTAGCCTGACCCCACCTCCTCCCCTTCTCCCCCACAGGTGTAATTTTCAGGTCGCAGCCAATCTCCTTAGCCTCTGGCGCCCACAGGTGTGTCCCCCGCGCTGTCTTTAGCCAATGGTGGTTGAGTCGAAACCCCCCCTCAACCCCTCCTACCCTCCGACTCCCCACCTCACCGGTTTGTTCACCTCCGCACCTCCGCCCTCCCCATCAACCCCCAGGTACCTTGTTGTGTGTGTGTGTTTTTTTTTATGATGTCAGCTCAGGCTTCTGTGGGAACAGCCTCCTCTGTTCCTATTACAACACAGACAACAGCTAAACCACCATCATCCTCAACTGCCGAACACACCCATCCTGTCCAAGCAGGGGAAATAAATCATGAGGCCGACACGCTGTGAGGGCCAGGTATTCCAAAACATGCATCTGTGGGGTATTATAGCATGCATAAACTTTTGCCTGCTTCTTAGCTGCTGTATAAGCCCGCCATAACCTGAAATACCTGCCCTTTGCTCTCATGCCTCTCTTTGTGTCCACACACCTTTTTATGTCCCAACAATAACCCGGCTGAGTTACAGCGGGAGCAGCAGGTGAACAAAGTGCAGGTGAGTAAAACTTGAGAAAGACACACCAGCAGTTTGAGTAGTGGGAGATGGGGGAGCTGGTGGGGCTCCAGGCCCTCAGGGGCAAACAGGGGGATAATCCGAAGCCTGGACGGGGTTCGGCTGGATGCTGGGCAAGGCCACCACTTTCGGTCTTGAGGTGTAATTGTCGGGATTAGTCTCTCAACAATGAGCACAATGCCAGAGCCGTATCCTGTTTCAGCAGGGGCGTGGCACAGGTTGCTGCAGAACTAAGGGTAAAGATGGAAGAAAGCGATTGTTTGGATCTTTTAGTTAAACAAACTGTGAAATACTTACCAGAACTACAATAAAATCCTTCAGTATCCACCAATCAAACACCTTTACCTTTAATAGTTATTACTATAAAGCTAAGCCTCAGTGTGGTTCTGAAGAAAGCTGAAAAATAGTGATAGAAAGTCTGATTTAAAGGAATACTTTACCCCAGAATGACCACATGTACATCAATTACTCACCCAGTTTTACCTTGATATTGTACAATTGGACGGCCCCTATTTACTTCAATTCATCAAGACTTTTCTCAGTTCAATGTGGAGGCATGCGAGAAAAACTAAGTTTTCTTCACGATTTGAAGGTAAAGGTGAATAATTGATATACACATGATTATTTTGGGGGTGAAGTTTTCCTTTAAGCATTAAAAGTTTGTTGTATTCTTTCACCAACCCTGAGTGAAGCTCAGTCTCTTCAAAGGGAGCAGTTTGTAAAATGCTCTGAAAGGTTTGCTTTGTTTAGGCCTTTCATTTGAATACCAAATGAGGTTTGGAGTGAAGGCAGGGGCCTGACCTGAACTTATTTGGGTACTGATGGCTATCTGGCTAGCTGGTCACGCAAGTCAGGATGTGAGGACATCCATCAGCAGCACTGACCCAACCGCCCCAGACAACAAACACACAGAGGCAAATACATCTGCTTGTACACACAAGCTCAAACTCACACCTGCTGACGTGGGGCTGCTCCAAGACATTCTGTTAAAAATCAAAGAGGTGTTAAGGAGGTATAGCAACATTTGTGTACCTGTTTGTATAATGTGTGCTCTTGAATAATTGGTTCCTGATCTTAATTTAGCAACATTTATCACCTTCATGTCATTACGCTTGTCTTGCCTTCACACTCTGTTTATACTCTTGTTTTATTTAAAGTTGTGCTTGAGATCCAAACAAACATATAAACATAAACATGTATCTTGTAAACATATTTACAGGATAACAGATAAATACTTTGATGCTACTGCAAATGTCATCCCGTTCATAAAAGCTATTTTTTAAATGTCGTCTTCTTTAAACTTTTGGCTGAATGAATTGTTCTTTTCTCCATTACACGTCACAGGCTCTGTATTAAACAGACATAGATGTGTTTTTCTTTAAACTGTTTTTCCTCTGCTATAAATGCATACTGTTCTGTCCCAGTTTGCAATTTGACCCGTGGTGTATGATGGACTCTTCCCTGACTCGTCTCTCACAGCCTTAGTTCTTTGTTTTTTGTCTTCAAAGATGTACTGTAATCCTGAATGGGCCTGTGTACTGCTTGTACCTACAGTATCAGACATCCTTGGGATTAAAGCCATTCAAATTCGTGCTCACTGTAAAACTTTATTTAAGTTATAAAGTTTGGTTTATATTTGTCTTTACAGTAACCTGACAGCAGCCGACTGGATCACAGTCTGGATAAATGCCACAGCTTGTCAACTGACAAAGAAAAACAATGACTAATGTTTGTTTCATCTTTCTCCATTTCCATGTAGCCTTCACTAATCTGCATTCAGTATCCAAGGTGACAACAAAGCTGAACATGTATCTCCCCTCAGGCGTCTGACTGAAGCCATGATGTAGCTTTTATGGTGCTTAGCCAACCGAGAATCACAATACACACAAAAGGTGACCTTGAAGGGCACAACAAGTCTTTTTAGGGTGAGTTCTGTTTGTATGAATTTATCATTTAACTTGCAGTCAGACTTTTCAAATGAGTCTGTGCTTTCAAAAGCATTACAGAGGACGAAGAACATAATGGGTTTATCACTTCAGTCCTCATCAGGTACAAACATATATTCCTGATGAAGGTCACAGTACAATTGATTGACAGTAATCATCATTTCCTGCACAATATACCGTGTTTGATCCATACCAGTAAGTCTATGGAAGTTATTTAGTGAGTTACAAGTCTCTTTAAGTTAACACTAAAATACATTTGGACCAGGTGCAACAGGGAAAGAAGGAAACGCGTTCAATTACAAAAATATTGTGGGATCATTTGTAAAAATGTGTTGGTAGTAATGTAAAGCATCCAGGACTTGACTTGTGATAAACACTGCATTTCTTTGTTTGGCTGTTCACATTATTATTTTAATGTGGCCTATATCAGATTCCAGTGTGAACCGGTCCTCAACCCCTGTGCGTAAAAGAATAATAACAAAGACGTCACACGCAGCACGCTGTCGTACGGAAGTAAAAAGCATTTACCGTTTCATTTATAAATTGATGTGCAGTGAAACTTTACAAGTTTGTGAGCAGATCTGGAGAAAGAGAGCCATGATTTTTGAATTATGGCATTATTTACATGTCTTGTAGTAAATAGACAACTTCCTGTGTGTTATATATATAAAACATTCATATTTCCACAGTCTCTGAATGGTCACAAACAAACACAATGCAAAGCCATCAATAGCTGCGGTTCTCATAGGCTTTCCCAAATTAGAGGCCTTATCACTCGATGTGCAGCATCTGTCCGTGCAGCCTTTTCTGTTGTTTTATCCACCTGTCTCCTTGGCTCAGGTGACTACGGGATAATTACAGAGATGTACATTGTCTTACAGGAAATTGGAGGACTTAGCCCAGGTGTGATGTTTAAAGGCCCCTCATTACACTGATCAGCACGCAACCAGCCTTTCTACCAAGTCTCTCGCCAATTAGCTCCCCGTCTGCCTTGGCAGCAGAGCCCCCTCCTTAAAAAATATATATATATATATATATATATATATATATATATATATATATATATATATATATATATATATATATATATATATATATATATATATTATATATATATATATATATATATTATTTTAGGTGTTTGACTTTTTCTAAATAGACAATATTTTTAATTGTACACTGAACTTGTATCCTGGTTGTGAGGAGAAACGAGCCTCATCTCTTTTCACAAACCAGAATCCCTGAGGGGGGCACACAAGCGGTGTAGCAGCCACAGCCCTGCTCTGACTTGCGGCCTGCCACCAGCAGCAGGTAATTGGCCCCCAAGGATTTAGTGGGATGGTGTGTGTGTGTGTGTGTGGATGGCGCGGTCGTATCCCATAATCTCCAATGGGGCAGTTGCCATAGAGAAGAGATTGAGGCATACCAATTATTACTGCATCTTATTCCACAACACAGCTGTTTGGCTCCTCCAGTGCTGCTGTGATCAGCCTGATATCAGTGACAAGCAACGCAAAGTAATACACAGACGCCATAAAGGATCGAAACCCACCGTGTTTATTACTGGTGACACATATAATGTGCCTTTACATCTCATTCTGGGTGAAATACATGCATAAGCATCTGTTTAGCATGAACAAAATACCTGTTGTACTGTACCACCGCTAAGATCATTCACGATGTTTACATTGTGCAAACACATTAACTGTTAACATTAATCACTTAATTCAATGTTAATGCGTTACAATGAAAGGTTATTAGGAGCTAAAACTACTTGGTTAAAGTTAAGGAAAGTTGGTGATACAGTAGTTTAAACAGGACGTGATTGAGGACGCTGGTGTGAAACACGTATCCACCTCCCAGACCATCGCACTCTGTCTCTTCACTGCACTGTGTCTTTGAATGTAACACTCTTTACATTGAAAAAAACATCCATTTATGCCATATATTCTGAAATTAAAGTCAGTTTTTCTTCACATTAGATATATTTCCATCCCTGTGTTTTTCTTGAATTCTTCAATGTGTTTTTCTTGCAGGAATTATTGCCTGGACATTATTCATTTGGAGCTACTGGTAGCGAGGATGCACGGTGCTAAAACTGAGACAATTCTAGCTCGGCAGTCTATTTCTAAGTCAAAGAATTACTCTAGTGTTTGACCGAGATTCTAAGCCTACATCGCTGTTGTTTTGATGTGTTATAGCCTCTTGATGTCAATGATCTGTTTTTTTTTGTTGTTGCTATGATTAGTTAAAATATAATAAAAAAGAAATTCGAACAACTTCCCAAAATATCACAAAAATTAAAAACAATCTGATGGAAACAGTTTTTTCAAATACATATTTCGCTTCCTCAAATATAGATATTCATAAATACTGAACGAAAAGAGTCGAGGAGCCAGGAGCGTCCGTAACCGTAATGTCCCCACATATAAGTCCAGACACAGACCTTGTTGCATGTCACACTCTTGGATCAGAAGACACTTGCTAACATTTATCTCTTTTAGTTTGCCAGATGTTTTAGAAAGTCACTCAAATCTGATGAAAAAATCCCTCCCTCTCGTAGTGGCTTTCAGTCACTAGATCTCAATCCAACATCTTTAGGAGATTTTGGAGCGACGTGTCAGATGACTGACAAGCTGATAATAAAACAGAACAAATGTAAACCGTAAAACCATTTTGAGACTAATTAGAAATTATTACACAAAATAAATAATGGCCATGAAAACGTGGAGCACTGAAGCTGCTCTGGAGTTTAATTTAATTTAATTTGTCACCCATCTGTAGCCTATATGAGGAAAATCTTCTACAAGTCTCTGAGTGTCTTCCTGTCTGTCTAAACCTACATGTGCAGACACACACACACACACACACACACACACACACACACACACACACACACACACACAGACAACTTTTACTCCTATTGCCTGTCAAACACAGCTGCTGCCGGGTCAAGTTTCAGTCATTCACAGTTGAGATGTTGCAGTTTGTTTAGGTAATGAGTGTAAATGCTGACCTCAAGGTCACCATTCATTGTGCCCTACTTTAAATAGCATGTCAGCCTCGCCTGCCTAACGACAAAATATGGCATTGTCAAAGCTTTAAAGGGTTTATGTGTGTTCAGTTAGAGGGCATTATGAGGTGCTATGATAGCGTACCATCTCCAAACACACCTGCCCGTTTCTTCCAAAAGACTTTCCATTTGGTCTGATGTAATTAGCAGGCTGTGCAATATGTTTACTGAGGCATTAGCATGGAGGGAATGACAATGATTTTCAGAGGAAGAGCTATATGCTTTAGTTTATGTGTATGTTGAATTCATCCAGGCATGACAAATGTTGAATGGCACTAACAGAAGGTGAGTGCCCATTACTCAAACCTTTTGAGATTATTCATTCTCTGTAGCTGCACACACAGCTCATCATCGTTCAGGTCGATTGTCAGTTTGTCAGGGAACTTATTATAGTTATTACATTATTAGTTTTACAATCTCAATCTCATCTAGGTCATTCCAGTTAACTGTTTTTATGCCAAAACATTTTGTATAAGAATCATAACTGGTTTAGAAAAGCGTAACATTGTGTGTTTATCATAAAAAATGGCTACCAGACATGGAAACATGTTGCTGACCTCACTTTTCATTAGCTGTCAAATTTTGCAGAATGTTTTTATATTTTTAGTGGTGATGAGTATTTTTCATTCAAATTAATTTTCCTGCTCTAGAAGAAGTTGAGATGACATTAAGCTCTTTCCAAACAAATGGCACCAGGAACTAAAAGTCCTTCTTGTGCTTCTGTTTGCATTCACAACACATTTGAACAACTAGACAGATAATCAATGAAAGACAGAAAGATTTAGCTAATGATGAAACAAGGGCACAGAGCCGTCACACAACTGACAGGAAGCGACTACATGATTTTTGAATGTCAATAAACATTACACGAAGTGTCCTCCCCTAGTCCCAATATTGATACTACTGACTTCACACTGATGTAAGACAGTACTATCAGTACTGTCTTACTGTGTGAATGAATGATGTGTTTGTAGCAGCTTCAAGCTTTGTGTTCGACCAACCAGGGACTCTCAGTGCAGCAAACTTTGCCCCGGTCGTCGTTCCAGAGACATCAGAAGGTGCTGCCTCTTATACCCTGGTTCCAGGTAAATTCCCTGAGTTCCTAAAAACATTTGTGGGTTTCTTGAAAAGTTCCTGCAGTAGAAAATGTCTATATGATACTATTTAACGAAGCTATTTTGCTTAATTTGTTAGATGTCTAAAACATCCCAAATACACATTTAGCTGTTTATTTAACCTTGTCTATTAGCTTCTGTAGATCTTTCCTAAAATTCACCAAAAGCTATCTTAATATTTATACTGAATGTTCATTTTGCATATTTATCATAACATTTCATAAAACTTGAAATACAAAACATATTTGTCTCAATGCAAGTAACCAACTGGGGAGGTTTCATGGGGATATCTCTTACATTCATTTTTGAACCACCCATATTGTCTCCCCTTAACATCAATAAATGTGTGAGATGTCCTGGATATATGAGAGTTTCTGAGCGTTATAATCTGCATACATACCATTAATGGCAATATATCACTTTTATTTGAAGTAATGAGACTTGAACCAAGTGGCCAGGACACATCTTAAGAGCAAACGTAAAATATGGCATCACTGACAAACTAAAAGGGTCATACAACTGTCTGAGACTGATATTATATTTTAGGGTGATTTCTAGGAATATGACTGCTGTGCAGCTCTGCTACTGTTAAAATCCTCCCGAACACGATTTAGATCATCCCAGGAAATAAATATCAGCATTACAGAAGTTCTCATTACACTGTGAGTTAAATAACGGATGTGAGTGAAAGTCTGACCTCATTGTAATGCAATTATTACTATTGTTGTTACAGTAAAGCTCCATCTTTCTGTTCGTGTACAGTACACGCACTGTATGCTGGGTAACGGCTGAGCTCTCCCACAGAGTGTATCATGGGGGGCTGGCTGCAGGGGAACAGCAGGTCCTGCTAATGATGCAAGACATGTTTGTGATGTGGAGGCTCTCTGGGGAGGCAGGGTTCAGGTGAAGGTACAGAGAGGAGGCGGCCCAATGGGAGCAGTTACCGAGGTAGAGACGCAGCCCTCCTCCCCCCCTCACATGCACCGCCCCACCTCCTCTGTGTGTCAGGGGGAGGGCCATGACAAAAACTAACTCAACACTATATCAGACATTTTGAAGTAGTTAAAGAAAACCGGAAGCCACTCAAATTTAATCTGGTTAAACATGCAAGTGTAGCTTTTTCTTTTCTTTTTAAACCAAGACATCATTGTCAAATAAAATTCAACACGTTAGTGTGATAACCATCTGATAACGCATTTCCCAGAACTCTCCTCAGCTCTTCCTGCGTTATTTGCTTTACTGAAAACAATCACCATGTCAGAGCAAAATTTCCAGCAAGCTTTCACTGTGAAACAACGTCCCGTTCTTCTTCTGTAAAGCAATGCAGCAGATCCAACCCTAACAAAGTGCTCTCACAAACATTCACCTGTAGTGTCCCTCCATATGAAGGAGAGCCGACAGGGGAATTACTCATTACTGATAATATCACCATGAAACTTCCCTAGTTACTTACATTAAGACAATATGTTTTGTATACCAAGTTTGCTGTAGTTGTATGTTTAAATATGCAAATGAGGTATTATGACTCCATGAATCAGAAAATACTTTCAACAGTCATAAGAAAAAGAACATTTAATTTAATATATTAGGAATAAGAATTGGGCTATGAACAATATATAAAGAAATCCCTCAATGAAAGACTATAGATTGGAATGAAACTGAAAAGTTTGGTGTCAGTGCTACTGAAGAGGAGTCTGAGAAAAACGGCCTTTAAAGATATGTATTGTAAAAGTTCATACATTTTACAAGACACTTCAGGTGAATTGTGGTAAAAAATATATAAAAAGAGCTTAAAAACTAATAGTGTCTTGCAGATCATTTTCTGCTGCAATGATTGTTTTCTTCATGTAATTCCATTCAAGGAAGAATAAAGAGATCCTGTTTGTCTCCACTCTCTCTGAACATACGTCACATTTTTAACAAGCTTCTTTTTGCCGTTATAAGTGTTTTATGTTTCTGCAGGACCGCAGCATACAACCCTCATAAAAGCATTGTTTCTCATCACTGTCTGTTGGCAGTAAATTACTGCTGAGCAATGTAAAAGAGTTGCAATTAAATTAGATTTATAGCTCAGAGAAATTTACTTTTCTCTGTAATGCTGATGCCACGGCCAAAATATACATCTGGCCTCAGCAGCGAGATGGGCAGGGAGATATGGAGCTCTCCAACCTGCCCACTCAGAGGACATAATGATTCAAGGGAGGAGAATATCATAAAAGAGATCTTAAAGAAGCAGGAAGATTATTACCTATTATGTTCATTATTAAAGGTATTATGTCCAAGCAAAACCTCATCTGTAATGAGAAGCAATGATTTCTAAAGTGAAAATGTAACTGGCTGCTTATTGACCTGCTCATGTGGTGCTTTAAGTGAACGTGCCGCGTATCTTATCTATGCAGATAAAGTTAATGACTTCGGTCACATCTGTTGCTTTTGTTCCCCATGCGGACAATGCTCAGGTTCCTCAACCGAAAATGATGAAAAAGGTTTTCGAGTAGATAATTTAGAGGAAGCTCATTTTCCGGAGCACTGGTTAGACTCTATTGTCTGACCAGGCTGGGGCTCAATGCGTAAGAAGAATTCGCAGAAATACACATGCACTGAATTGTGACATTTTGTTATTGTCGTGAACTGCGGATAAAATATTGGACTCATACGAAGAGGTTAGTGGAAGTGAAGCTGCAGGTGACCGCTGCTGAATACATCCCAGTCATCCCACATCAGCATTGACCCAGACTAACTCTAAATCTCTGAATTCATACGGCTCAGTGTGCAAGTAAATGATTGGCGAATTTCATTCTGTTGTATGAATCAGGAAGAAATTAGTCTCAAAGTCCACGGGCCGAAAAATAACCTGGGTCTCTCTGCCACACAGAGCTGTCACTGTAAAAGAGCTACACATTAACACATTCAGCACGCCGGCCTTCTCAGAGCGCGGCCAGGGTTTTACAACCCTCCAAGCACACCCTTTGGATTTGGGCGCCGCTCTGTCAACACTGCAGTCTCCAGACGCTCAGTTAGTGGGTTCATCTGGTCCTTCCAGCCAATCAAAAAGAAGCAGCGAGGTGCGACACGGTCCCACGAGAGCCTATGGGAGAGCAGGAGCCATGGAGACCAGCTGCTCAATGAACAGGGATGGGTAAGCTGACATTTTGGAGAGTGTGTACTGGTGTGATGCTGGTGTTTTACAGCCAGTGTTCTGTACATAGCAGTGCGTTTATAGAGTCTAATCTGATCATTCAGGAAGATGCTGGTGTTAAAGAGGCTTTGAGTCAACATCCCAGTGGACTGCTAACCTGACTCGCCAGATGGTTTGTTACTCAGAACCACCTGAGAAGCAAGAAATCCTTTCAAAAAGTACAGCTGATTGGATGAACCATTTGTCAATCAAACTCTTGCCAAAGCCAGTCGGGAGAAATGCAAAATCTTTGAGAAAAAGCCTTCAGTGCAGTTCTTTGCTCTTCTTTCAATGAAGAAATCTCCATCTGTGATATAACTGATGCTATTGCAGCTTCTGCACTAACCTCTTTAGAAGCCGCCATTGTTGTTTTGAACAAACAGAGTCGCCTTTCTGTGTCACGTCACACACCTCTAAACCACACCTGTAGCTTTCACTGTAAAACAACATCCCTTTTCTCTGCTTTTCTTCTGTGTTGTAAAGCCATGCAGCAGATCCAACGCCAAAGAAGTGCTCTCACAAACAGTGCCAAGTGGAGACACTACCGCTGAAGGGAGTAAAACAATGTTTTAACTAATAGATATAACCATGGAACTTCCCCAGTTCATTACTTACATTAAGACAATTATTTTTTGTATTACAAGTTTTCTGAAATGTTATGTTTAAATATGCAAATGAAGCATTATCTAATGCTAACATTTGGTGAATTTAGGAGAAATCTACAGACGCGTACAGACAAAGTAAACTAAACACCTAAATGTTTTTTTGTATGTTTTTTTTCCCACTAGTCTGAAAAAATACTAGGCTTGCTTCGTACAAAAATACGTCATCCCTGCAGCGCTCTATTACTTGAAGCCTGTTAATAATTTCAAGTGATCACGTGATCCCGTCATTCTCACGTGATATCGCTATATTGCGAGAATCCAGCTGTTGTGCGAAGTAAGTGGACTGCAGACAAAAGAGCACAAAACAAATTGAACTTAGTAAATGCTCTCACATGATCTACCTCTATTTATTCACTATACCTCGAACAACTACACTTCATTCCAGCCAACAAAGCCCCTGCCCTGTGCATCACTCATGAGCCAAACGCCCCGGCTCTATTTCCAGTCTGTTTCCTATCAGGTTGTATAAACAGACAATAGAAGTGGGAACACCTTCAGCGTTAACCCCAGCTGACCTACCTCCTGATGAGCGTGACCTCTGCCCTGTAGGATCACTCAATCTCTCCATCTCTTCAAGACAAAGCAGGTTGCGAGGGGAATCTTCAACTCCAGCTCAGCCAGGGCTGTGAGGCAGACTGTATTTAAAATGTGAAGTGGGGGAAAACCAAAGGCAAAGATGTTGGCAGCTGTGATGTGTGTTGAGAGGAATTCACCGTTGTTATCACTCACTGAGTTATGCAAGAACGGGCCGGTGGAAACCTTTGCCTGGTACAGTGTTGGGCCTCAGCCTCCTCTGGCACAGGCCAAACACACACACACACACACACACACACACACACACACACACACACACACACACACACACACACACACACACACACACACACACACACACACACAGAGCCAAGAAGATCCAGCCCTTTCTAATTACCCTCAGTGAATGGGAGGCAGTAGGACGCACAGAGGACCAAGACTCCCCAGTCTTCTTTGAATAATCTATTTTTAGCTTTTATCTATGTGTTTTTTCCTCAGAGTGCATGTGGTGTATGGTAGACATAGTAAAGACATTTGTTTAAGAGTAAATTTGTAGCCCGAGCCAAATTAAAAACTTGTCTTCAAGCATTCACAGCCAGTTGCTTCTCCATCACAGAGGAATCAGTATATGTCTCTGAAGAACTAGTGTTTCTTTATTTAGGAAAATGTACATTGAAATGAAACAAAGAAAATGTAATAAAACTAAATATTGCTGGTTTAAAACTTTTTGAGACAGGATCCCTCTATAAAGCAGCACCACAACTTTGGTGTTGCAAAATGTAATTTTACAATAACGTACAGTAATGCCATACCTCAAACCACCCAAAGAAATGTGCCAATGTGGCTGCATGTGACATTTTCCTTCTCTGCCACCCATCAGCACTATAAATCCGTCATATGCTCAAATGCAACCACTCACTCACTCTGATTCTTTATGTTTGCCATTGTGTTCTTTCTGTGTATAATCTATGTAGGCTATACTGTATGAAAGAATATGATCGCCATTGAAAAGAGCGATATATGCTCAGGAAATAATCTTTTTAAATTCACAGGAAAACTTGTACCAGAAACATAATCTCTTTCTATAGCTCATTATATATGCAGTTTATTTTATTTAGTGGATATAACTGTAAAGTAAAGTGTGTCTTAAATAGGACACCGCAGCTACGAAGCATTGTGATGCTACTCCAGCACTGCTTATTTCCAACGCAGCTGCACTTTGTTCTTAATGAAAGCTTTTTCTCTCTCCCACTCAGAGGCAGCGAGTGAAGCCATGGACTCCAGAGGTTGAACGTGGTAACAAGCTGCGGCCTGGGGCCACAGAGCTGAATGGAGTGACAGTAAGGTGAGGAAGAGCGGTATCAGATGAACACATGAAAGAGGGAGGTCGCTGGATTTAAGGCCTTTTGTCTTTGGCGTTCAAAGGAGACAGCTGTCGACTGCACAAGGCCCGGCTCTATTCATGTCGGGGGACCGCAGACAGAGACCACGCCAACATACACACACACACTTCAAAGGATGCTGTGTGAGCACATGTGTGTGTATGTAACATCTCCAACAGGTTCAAACTGTTATTATCATCATAGAACATTACTTTATTCAAGTAATCAAACCTGCGTATCTATCACGTAATGTCATCCATGTGTTATTTATACGGAAGGTGCGTAACACACACAGTGCTTGACGATGTTTCCTGTATTGCTGCATGCCAAAGCTTACTTCCGGTCCTGAGACAGGCCCCGCACTTTAAAGGAACAGTCCAACTTTTAGGGAAATACCCTTGTTTGTTGTCTTGCTCTGCGTAAGAAGATATCACTTTCATCTCTGTGTCCAGTACACAGAACATGTTAACTCAACTAAGCACAAAGAGTGGAAGCAACTCAATTACTGTCTTAATTACACGCTAGATGAACGTGTTAAAATGAGGGATTAAGGTTTTAAAAGCACAGTTGGAACTACAGAACAGTATTTAGTGACATACAAGTATTTACTCGTCCAGCACCTATGGGCAACAGGTGTGCGATCTTCTCCAAATGAACCAGTTTGTACGAAGAAACTTCAGTCTGCGTATACAGCGATAAAGTGTTTACAACATTACAACATTCGAAGGCAGGGTGAACACTCACCAGTGAATAGATACACTAGTATATAACTTTAATCTATTCTATGTGAATAACTCAATAAGTGTACAGATACCATGACTGTCTCAAAACTGGGACTTTAATTTTATTTAATAATGGTTAAAAGTTGAACATTGAATAATGACAGCAGGCATTCAGTAGAAGTATCACCAGGTGTACACAGATCCCTGTCTGTTACTGAGAGGCATTTCTCTCTCTCTCTCTCTCTCTCTCTCTCTCTCTCTCTCTCTCTCTCTCTCTCTCTCTCTCTCTCTCTCTCTCTCTCTCTCTCTCTTTGCCTGAAGCAACTTTTTCTGCAGTTTGAGCTGCATCATCACCGCAGCTCGTCTTCAGTTGATATTTGCATCAGAGGCAAATCAGTCGGCCTCTGTGAGAGGGAGAGACTGTCCACCAGTAGAGCTGCAGCTTCTCCGCCTAACACATGAGCCACTGTACGTAGTAGCAATACAGTGTTTGTTGGTGTAATGATGTGCTAACTGTAACTGTCATTCACTTGTATATCATATCCTGTATTTATCAAACTCTTAAAAGTACACATTTAAAAGTCAAACTACTAGTAGAACACAGTCACAGTTGTATGTAGGCTTAATGAAATTGTGTACATCATTTGTAGTTGAAGTTCAGTTTAGAATCCACCGATGGCACTCTCTACTCCTAAAGACTATTATTTCCCTATGCAAATACCTTTGCATTCAGTGAGTGGATGCAGTACCTGCTGCAGGAGACAAAGCTGCTGTGTCGTGCTCGGGTCGCTTCCTGACTTCTGTTCAAATCAAACCAAGATGCAAAACTGGTAGATGTAACTAAGACAACACCTTTTGTCTACTACAGTTTGTACAAGGAAACCGACAGAGATGAGCAGCAGTGACTCTGAACTGAAAGGGAAATGTAATGTGTTATATTCTGATATTATTTATGGTTTCCAAATCATTCAGCAGATTGGATTAAATTCCCAAAGCATATTATTATTTAAATTCGGTAACCTCATAAGAAAGAACAAAACATGTCATGGGTGTCATCAGACCTTAATTAACTTGCTTCCCATCTAATTTACCCATCTGCTGTGGTGAGTCCCTCTACAGATGGGCTGTATTCTCCTATAGGAAATGTAATGACCACCTTCTTAACAAATCCGCAGAAAGAGAGGCACCAAGGGCCGAGGTGACAGCAGGTTGACTACAATAAAGGCAGGATGGGGGGGGGGGGGTTCACAAGTTGTGGTATAGGGCGTGCTATTGAAGTGTTAAGCAGGAACACAAAGGTGGGGTTGGTCTGCAGGGAGTTAAAAGAAAGCTATGAATCAAACATGGCTGTTCAGTAACATTAGAGTAAATGGAATAAAAATTAAAATGATGTATGTTTTCTCGACACACGAAGAAACCGGCTCCTTGGAGTCTTTTCATTTCTGGTACATTGTGAGCAAAAACACCTCCGACCAAAATAAGAGTACGCTCACGTACCCAGAGAGTTGAGCTGAGCTTGGCTGATATTGCATCAGTGGAAATCCCATCATAGCAACCGGGTGCCTGCAGCCAGCCTGGGAGGATGGAGGGAACAGGTAGATGGAGAAAAACAAGATGCTTAGTATACGTCTCACCACCTGATCATCAACTATACATTTACATATACATTTTATACACTTTCTGTGGTAGTAGAGTTACTTTGTTTGGGATTCAACAAGGTAGAACAAAGCACCCTAAACCTGACTGTCATTAATCATTAACCCCCAACGACAAAAACTGAGACACAAGTGAAGACAATTTAAGATTAACTCAAAGTCAGGAGAGTGAGGAGAAGAAGAGGTGGGGGACCTTTTGGCAGCGTACAGATTTTTTAAAGCACATTTTTTGGATATGCATGCACCTTTTGTCTACAACAGAAAAGGCTGAAAAGTTTCTCTCGGCCTATATTGAATAGGCCAGGTATTGTGCTGTGAAAAAGGCTTATTCTCAGATAATCATCGGGTAAGACAGTCACATGACAACACACATGAAGTAATTGTATGATTTGTATTCTCATGTTTAAGGGGAAGGTGTGGCTTTAGTTTGGATTATATAGAAGGTTGGTTATAGGGTCGGGGGGGTATTGTTATAACACTAACAAGTTTTTTTCTCGTAAATATACAATTTTAATCTCAGAAATTCTGAGTTTTTCCTTGAAAACGCTTATGAAAGTAGTGGAATGGACAACTGATGCTCATAATGATGATTTGGCTTGAAGCACTTGTTTGTGTGGTTTTGGGTGGAGGACTCTTCTTCATCTTCCTCTTCAGTTTTATTTAATATCAGTGACATTTATCTGGTTGGTCTGACCTAAAATATGATCTCAAATCATGCTCAAAAAAGAATAACTCCCTCTTTTAATAATCAACATCTGCTATTTTCTCTTTCAGATGAGCTGCTGTAAGATGAAACTCGGGGAACACTCAGTGGAAACAATAGCAACAACAACACCATCTCCCTCCACCCACTAATGACACAAACCACATCAGCAAATCCTCAGAAATTGCTGGTGATTTTTCATCCGTATGTGGAATGAACAGCAACCACTGCAGAGCAACTTGTTGATGGAACAACAGGTGTTTAGTGACAGTGTAAACAAAGCCATCTCATCTTGAATTGCTGGTTTCTTCCTGCTGCAAGGGAGTCAAGTCACTAAATCCTAAGCTGCGGAAAACTCCTGGCATCTTGTGCTATTTTCCACCAAAACATCCAAACCTGAGAACTGTATTAAGTTCAGAGGACAAAGAGGAGCAAAGATATCATTTTGTCAGCATGATAAATAAACAGAGGAGAGAGGGAGGAAAAACTAGCCTGGTTTTTTCATGATCTTTTAAATATATATTCCTAAAGTTTCATTACATTTTGCTGGATGTTTGTTTTACACTATAAGGATTAAACTGCAGGAGTAAATGTGGACTCATGTGGATCAGCTGATTCTCATGAGTCTGGATGCAGCTTTGTGGCAGTCTTTAGCATTCAGTAAATGTGCAGGTTTTGAACAGATTAAGGCAATACTTTGTCTAGAAACAGGAGTTAGCACCAGTACTCAAGAAAAATAAAAAGCTCCCTCAGAATCATTTATTAAATCTCCGCTCTGCTCACCATAAAGTGCATAAAAAAATTACATTTGTTTTTTATTTAATTTTCTTCCAGACATTTGACGGAGTGAAACAAATCACCCCAAACCGTAGTGGCTGAAAAATAAATGATATTTTCCTTCTCTTATTTTGTGGTGATAACCCTATTCTAAAAGAAATCATGTTAAGTCAGAGTGTGACATTGAGTTATATTCAAAACTCAAGGTTCACTTACCAGAGCTTTCAACTATACCCCACAGCCTTATTCAAGTAAGTGAACTGGTTAAAAATATTTTATCACGTACATGTGTTTCTAAGGTCAACAATGAACGCAAACTCGTTGTACCTTAACATGGCTGTTGACTGCAACAGTGTAAACATATTAATGAGCCACCCAACCAACCTGCCAAACACCTAAAACTGGTACCGGAGTCCGCCAGTGGATCCTGGTTTTCTTGTAAGCAATCAAAAGTTATATTTACATTCAGTGTTACTCACCAAAACACTTTGTGTGTAGCATTAGAGAACATTTGCAAAGCTGATTTTACAGCATTATTTCCAGCCATGCTTAGTAGCTTTCAGTCTTCTTCTTCCCTGCCTTTGCCAGTGCATTGCAATACATCTTGGCGTGTTACCACCACCTATCAGTCGAATAGTGTGAAACCATTGGTACTGTAGAACTGTGCATCGCATCACCATAGAAAAACAGCTCCATAGCACTATTAGAGGTAATAAAAACAACTCCACAGGAAGCCTTTAAATAATAAGGCTGGTAATATTCTATATTTTTCTTATTGTTGGAAAATCCTATGAAAAGACCAAAATCAATCAGACTTGAGTTTGTCTTTCTATGCTTTCTAACTTTTCTATAATCTTTTTGAAAATTTAAAAAAGCAAAATAATTTCCCTAAACAGCTGGGCATTGTAGTCCTTAGTGAACTTTACTCAAATTATAATAAGATACTATTTTCTATCATGCATTAGTACACATTTGGTACCCTTTAAAGCAGCGGGAATTTCTTGTGTATGTGGGATTGACTGAATTTAAGCTACAGTGTGTGTGTTCATGGTAATGAAGGAACATGTCACCGGTGCAACAGTGTGGCTCATTGATGTGTTTTGATTGTTTTTGAACAACTATGGAGCTCTGTAGCATAAAGGAAGGAGATATCATCCAGCATGACATCAGGCTTTGCCTTCACAGATGATACCTGTTTGTAGGATCAATTCCCTGTTGGTTTTCATGTTTTCATGAGATTTATTGACAATAAGAGAAATATAGAATATCACCAAAATGCTCCTGAATAAACTAAACTACATACATACACTATTCCAAAAAAGAAGACGTGTTAGTAAAATTATGGAATATGTTCATGTTAAAACCATAGACTGTATAAAGGTTGAAAGAGAGAACTTCGTGTTGGAGATGTAAGGAGATGAGAGAAGCCACTGACACACTGCTTCAAGTCTGTCTGTTAGATCTAACAGTTTTAACACAACTCTGTTCAGATGTCATTTAGACAACAACAAAAACAAGTCATTACTGTGAGGTTATGGTCAAGGTTTGGTTTCTTTAAAAGAAAAACTTGAAAGGTGGCGTAAAGAGAGCTGCTAACGATTTTGAGAACTCGAAACAAAAGTTCCCAATACACCCAGTGCGTTACAGGGAATTTTCACAACTGCACTGATAAGATGTTATGAAGTAAGAGCAGTGGCGGGCCGTGCATTTCACAACTAGGCATTCAGTCCTATACAGTCCTACCTGAATTATTCCACCTCTTAATACCATCATTATCATGGCTCTAGAAACTATACATTTAGACAGAAACGCAGTACAACCGGGCGTTGCACCACCCTAACAACAGAGTTATATTAATATTTACGAAACATTTAGTTGTAAATAGCAGGCATTCCCTAGCAGTACAATGTGCAGTGCCTCTCGGAGGCTGTGAGCCAGGGGTACCGCTCGTAGTTAGTGATTTGAAAGTGGCGGACAAACCCGGCCAAGGCCGTTCTCTTCTCACGATGTCTAGCTTTTCTTGAAAAGTTTGTCTTGAAAATGGCGTTGTAATTATATCTGTGACCAAATCGATCTCTTCTTCTCCTTCAGCCATTGTGGGTTGAAAAAAAACAGCTTGTAGAAATCTACACAAATTAGCTTGTTCAAAGTTTGCTAGCTCTGCATAGCTCTGCCTCTCAATAGTGCGTATCCAATCAAAAGGACGCCTGCTAGCTGGCCCCGGTGTCCCCAACTCGAAATCTGATTTGTTAACGCCACAGTTTTGTCTCCGTTCACTTTAAGCGACAGGCGCCCGCACTGTTGATTCTGAAGGCCTAAGGGCAGATTTCGTGGACCCTGGCAACACATCATGGCTGAAATATGATTGGATAAAAGCTCTAACGTAAAGGCCAGCCCTCCAAATCTCAATCTGAGGCTGGAAGCAGCGCAACCAAGAGGAAAGCTATGAAATGAAGAGAATAGACTATGGGGAATATTTTAATACATATTTGTGGAAAAAATATATCAAAATTAAATGTATATTCTGATGATGTTTAGGCCAGCAGAGAAGGCCTTGACCACTGAGTAAGAGTAAGTTGGCATATGAACCTGAGTTACTCCTCTACTCATTTTCAGCATCTATGTGAAACATAAAACCGCTAAACTAAATGATTCACATTCACATCTCACATTGTCTTCACATCCATGTTGGAGTTTTTTTCTCTGAAACAATCGGATCAAGTGACAGAACACCAGTGGGCCGTTAACTCATGTAGTAGAGCTTTAAATACGACTATTCTGTAATGTCTCTCAACATTCAACGTCCTGTAACATTAGAGGAGTCATCACTTCCTTGTTAAGTCAGGAACCAAGAGATTCCGGTAAAAATATGGAACTTCCTGTTGGAGAAGTTGAGAAACCATTGAGATACAACCACTTACGCATTGCTTCAAGTCCATAAGCTTTTAGATCCAACAGTTTTAACACCACTCTGTTCAGATTTGACAAAATGACAATAAAAAATAAGCAAAAAAAACAAGTAGGCCTAGGCCTAATTACTGTAAGGTTGTTGTCAAGGTGTTGACACACTTGAATTGATAAAATATTCAGAGCCAGAGTAAAGAGAGCTGCTAACGATATTGAGAAGACTGGAGCCAATGATTCCCAAAACCTGTTTTTAAAAGTTATAAAAAAAAAGGTAAAACACCCCGTGGGCTACAGGGGATTTTCATAATTGCACTGATAAGATGTTGTGAAGTTGAAACAGTTGGCTAAGTGAACCTGAGTTTTCAGGCTTCCGGTGGAATCGCAATGCATGCTGGGGTGGCAAGCCTAGAAAAGTGAGCACCAACTCTACAAGGGCCGCCCTATTGGATTTCTTCTCTACGTGTTTACATTGTATTTAGCTTATTCTTCAAGCGTGTTTACATTGTATTTGGCTAGTTTTCAGTGTGTAATCATCGCTCTTCTAGTTATGGGATTTGGACACCGACATTGTGTGGTGAAAGGATGTTCAAACAGTGGGAGAAAGCTAAATAAATGGGCAGAATCTCATTGTGAGCTTCACGATTGCAAAAATTGCGACTGCAAGCCCCCGTTCGAACTATTTCCATTTCCAACAGCACTAAAGAACAATGATAGAAGGCTAGCATGGACCAAAGCTGTAAAGAGACAGGATTACAATGGGAAGTCTTGGGAGCCCAAGAAATCTTTGTGGATTTGCAGTGAGCATTTCATGCAAGTTAAACCAACAAATGAATTCCCTGATCCTGAACTCGACCTGGGGTATGTAGTCTATCTACTTGATTTATATATTGACAAATGTACTTTCTATATATTGAGTTTTATAATAATTAACAAACACAAGTTAGGTATATATTTATAATAGCTTACCCTGCAACACAACTGCAATAAGCACTTATGATATCGCCAGTTTTCTTGACTGCGCAGATCCATGCCGAATGTGGCGTATGGGAAGTTTTCATTGAACGAGAACATTTTGCTTTCAAAAAGCAATACTCAGAATCTGCGAGAGGATTGAAAGATATTTGTTTCAACCAGCCAGAGTCAAACAGTGTAAATGCTTTGCCTTCTTTGTATTCGTTCAAAGTTCGTTTATGAAACTCGACATCGTTCCCTGGGTGGTCAGACATTAAAAATAATGTTATATTGCTGAGGTATACCGGCGGCCAAGAAGTCATGCTGTTGTTTTCATTGACCCAGCCATCCTGCAATGTCAAGGGATCAGGCACTGAAACACCACTCGGCATAACCAAAAGCTTAGTCTTTTCTTTTTCTGTGATTGAAAGTCTTTCGTTAGCTGTTGGTTGCTCCTCAATGCCCGTCTCTGATGCAGCGAACACCCTGGCAATAAGCTCCAGTTTTGTTCCTGAAACCTTTAAATTCCGCTTGCAGCAAAATACATTCAAAGCTTCGACTTTCCACATCTGAACCTCATCATAAGAAAGGAGTTCAGAACTCATTGTAGAGTAGTAGGTTTGTTTACAACACGCTTGAAGAATAAGCTAAATACAATGTAAACACGTAGAGGAGAAATCCAATATGACGGCCCTTGTAGAGTTGGTGCTCACTTTTCTAGGCTTGCCACACCAGCATGCATTGCGATTGCACCGGAAGCCCGAAACTCCAAATCCGTCTATTCCTGTGAAATTATAGGAACAAAAGCTAATAGCCTACTACATGAGATAGCGTGAACTGAACATAATGCTCTGAAGGAAACGTTTAATCATTTTACACAAACGCTCATTTATAACCAAGGAGAAAATATAATTAATCAGTTATCTTTTGTTTAACCATGTCTGTACAAAGAAATATGAAGCTACAGCTAGCTGTCAGTTAGCTTAGCTTAGCTGGAAGCAGAGGGAAACAGCTAGCCCGGCTTTGTCCATGAAGCTCACAAATTAGCATCTTCAAGTGTTAGCCTACTTAGCCTATAGGCTATATTTTTATCATACAAAAAAGTGAGTGTAAATTAGAAGTGCAAAAACAACAAATTGACAGGAAAAAGCTACTTAAACACACTAAGGGTGATCCCTGCGTGTGAGTTGAATGAGTGTAATGAACAAAGGCCTGTCGGTGTTGATGTGAATGCACTGTGCAGGAGAGCAGTACATGCTGATACCAGGGTACAAGGAAACTGAGGACAAATGAGGCGGTGAGGCTGGAAGGAGAGGCAGCCTCAGCACACACGGGCTTCAGGGAACAGATCTGTGAGCAAGAGCGCCCCCTGCAGGACGCACAAGAGTCAGGAGCTGAAGTTCTTCTCTTTACCTGTTGAAAATGACTTCTAGCTCATGCAGTCTACTAAATAAAAAGCATGGATATATATATATATATATATATATATATATATATATATATATATATATATATATATATATATATATATATATGCTGCTTTTTCTTTAGTCTACTAAATAAAAAACATGGATATATATATATATATATATATATATATGCTGCTTTTTCTTTAGTCTACTAAATAAAAAACATGGATATATATATATATATATGCTGCGTTTTCTTTAGTAGACTTCATGATGTCAAATTATGCAACTACAACATGGACAAACCCTCAGAAAAAAACTTCACCCACCACCCTTTAAGTTAACATACTTACAGCTTCTGACAGAATGTGGTTTGTTGGTTGGTTAGATTATAATATCTAACCTGAGTTTACGCAACAGGAAATAATATTCAACACGTTGATTTTACATGAACCACTAGATGGTGCTCTTATCACATCCTGACAACACAAGCTCTGCTACTCTGACACACATGAGGTGGACAAACTCAAAGGACCACCTTACCTGCAAACAACAATTTTGTAAAGTTTAGAAAGATATTTAATAGATGGTTTTAAAGAAGAGTTGTTATCATTAACAGAAATAAGTGTATCTCGGTACATAAGGAGATAAACAAAAAGTATACAAATGAGGTAAAGTTGAAAACAACATTAAGACAGAAAATTACATGTTATATATGAATATGTAACATTTAATGATTAAAGGCCCTTATTTGACTATAAAAACAATATTTATAATTCCAGGAAAACAAATAAACATATATGTTTGTTTTTTCATTTTCCTTTATTTAAGAATTGGGGCATAACCCGTGAGTAGATCTTTAAAATGTATTTTTGACAAAAGTACAAATCATGAATTGTTCATAGCAATCAAATATAGCAAACCAAGCAGAACTAATTTTCTTCCAAATTAATTTGAAATAATTCAACATATGGAAAAGTCATTTCATTTCTGAAATGCCAATTTCCAAAGACAAATGTTTTGAAATAAGAAAAAAATAATGTTTTTGAAAGCTTTGAAGTTAAATAATACAGAATTATGCATATTTACTGTAGGGTACTTCAGTACTTTACTAGCACTAGTACGAAATGCATACATTTTTCTTTCACATTCATTTCTTTTTAACTTTGGAAATAAATAAGAAAAACAAAACATTTGATAGATTGTAGTGGCGTTGTGGGTAAACCCCGTGTTCAAAGCTGTCATCCTGTCTTCAGAGAGGACGTCATTGTTAAAGCGCTGAGTCATATGCTAAAACCATCTGAGCCGTAACACAATTAGGACTAAGAAGTGGCACACAGCAGCATTTAACTGGAGACACAGAGCAGCCAGCCTAAAGGGGTTACTGCAAACAACCTGCTCACCTTGTTCACCTGAGCGGAGGGGTGTGTGTGTTTTGATTCAACATGTTTAAACATTGATTTTTATTGTTAATTCAGATATTTTTATTTCCCCACCCCACACTTGAGTTTGGGAAAGTTTGACTATAATGGTTTATTTGATTAAAACTTAAAAAGTGCTGTGCTGTCCCATTTTACACCAATAAATAATCACCACAGGAACAGGGCGATCTTCTTAGGAGACTTGATGGAAGAATTAAAAATACCTTCCAACATGTTTATCTTCTTCAGGTCAATAAAATATAAGTCTAAAACATTTCTCAGTGAAAAATCCTTTACAATGACATTGCTTGAGATACATGTAAGCACCAACTGGCTATTCAACTTACAATGCTAAAGTGTACACATAAAAACATGACTGGCAGGTTATCCTCTCACATAAAATGTTGACACTCCTACATTTCAAGATTTAGTCAACATTTAAAATATTGGGACTAAATCTCATCATCAGGATGTCTGATTTATGTTAAATTACATAAAAATGTTTAAAACGTTGTGGACAATGCTAAATATAAACTAAGGTCCTGTATGATATGAGGACTTGTAGCTTGGTATCACACTGGGCTAACTTGACTTGTCTGCAGTTGGACTACATTTATGAGAACATTTAAAAGTTTCACTTCAAAACATCCTGAAAACAGTTGAATATTTAAAACAACAACAAAAAAACCATCTACACCAAGTACTTAGAAAACAGTTCCATATTTATTGCAAAATATTTTTGTACAGAATACAACTGAAAAAACATCAACAGAGGAGGAATGGACAGTAAGGCCAACATCAGAACTCCAAGAGCTGAACTGTACAAACACCAATAGTAACATTTGATAGTGTTTTTATACATAAATGGTTTCCCGCCCTCACAGCGACCTCCTTAAGGGGGTGAAAAAGAAAGAACTCAAACCTCTTCCCCAATTTTCGAAAACATTATTGCCTTTGCCTGTAAACCCATCAACTTAGAACCACAATCCTTAAAATGTCGAAATTTCTGTAAGAAACTTGTCCCCTTGATTGATAACGTCTCACAAAATATAACTATATATTCTTGTAGAAAGCTCCAAACAATATGGGACTGATAATATTTTGGAAGTGAGCCCCGCTCCTCAGTGAGAACAGGAGAAGCACGGCGGCTAAAGTTAGGAGACTAACACCATTAGCTCTAACACCAGTGACTAAGTAACACTTCTTATTTTGAACTAAATTAAATATTAACATTTTCTTTTAGTTTACTTCACACTGCTGGAATAATTGAGCCCTCCCTTGAGCTCGGAGGGGTTTAGCATAGTGCGTCTAGATAAATTCGGGCGTGCATGCCCATGCACATCCTCATGCGATTTGGCACAGATGTAAAAGTTCTTTCCTCAAAGTAAAACTCGTGGTAAACACGTCTCTCCAGCTCCTTCTCTTACATCTTTTTTCTTTACACATAAAAAAAGGCAGAGTGAGACAGGATACATTTTTCTTCCCCGACATTCAAATGTACATCTTTAACATTGGCTCTCCCAAAAATGTGGGATCTAATGAAGACAGAAAGACTTCCTGTCTCTGGAAGTTTATTATAGAAAAGAAAAATTAAATAACGATTAAAATAGATACGATTTTTTTTTTCTCATATGCATAAGCCCTTCAAGAAAACACACCAAAACATTAGAAAGGATGAAGGTGATGTACAATCCAGAACTCCAGAGGAGACAGAGGGGGTTTCTTCTCAAACGACTCCATTGGGAAGGTAGACGTGGAACTCGAGGTGCAACACAACAATGTCACGTTTTTGCCCTTCAGATCTGTATCTTACATCAGGTGACACGAGTATCCGCTGCTCGCTGCTTCCTACACCAGTCAGATGACAGACTCTGCTCTTCAGACACAAACACAACGCTTTAAAGCTGACCGGGATGCTTCAAGGACTTCTTTTATTTGCAGGGTGTTTTTTTTATCTCTTCTGCAAACATTAATTTCACTGATGAGAATGAATTTTTGAAGGTTGATAAAGTGAATTTGGAGTCAGTAAGCAAAAATGTTAACAATTAATGACCTTTTTCTTTCAGTGACCCTCCACTATAATGATCTGACACACTGCAGCTCTGTAACGGTGTGTGAGTGTGTGTGTGTGTGTGTGTGTGTGTGTGTGTGTGTGTGTGTGTGTGTGTGTGTGTGTGTGTGTCTCTTTGACCTGTTATGGATATCACCAGTGCTTTCAATGATTTGATACCCTGAGTAGAGGACATAGGCTTAGGGTGAAGTTCAGTAGAAACAGAAAAAAAAATGTTGCCAGGCAAACACCAACTAAAGTAAAAAGGACATCACTAAGAAATACCACCTTTCACACATAAATAAAAACCTGTACTGATCGGTACATTAAAAACCACAAATGTAACCAGAGAGACATAAAACTACGACGACGACGACAAATCACCCATGACAACACGGTCATTTTCAGCTTTACAATATGCATATATTCATGCATATATAGTGTGTATTTCCCCTTGCATACAGGCGAGTGGTCGGGGACTATATAGAGAGCCTTTAGTTATACCAACTCCCTCTGCAGAGACTAACACTGATTATTAAGAGATGGTACAAATGAGAGCAAACATAATTCACGAGGAGACGGGGACTGATTCTGCGCAGCCTTGTAAACAGAGGGAGGCCAGACAGCCAGAGAGGATGATGGGTAACAGACATCCACTTAAAGCAGCAAAGATAGGACAGATTACAGGAGGTGGAAGCTGGGTGGGTGTGAGGAAGAGAAGAGGTGGGGGAGGGGGCATTTTTCTCCCAGTTTACCAATCAAAGTACTCAAAGGGGCAGCACGGCCTCGTCTGCTTCTCGTCGGGCTCGGCGGAACGACCACTTCTGACGCCGTTAAGTTATCGACATGTTCCTGCCTGCGCTGTTCGAGAGGGAAACTACTCAGCGATGTAACACAGCGTCTTATGGTAAAGCAACCTATGGGCTGAGTGAGTGTTCGACCAGGGGGGGGGGGTGAGCAGGAGGGTGCGACAGGCAGATACAGGTCACTGGCTCCCACCCCCACTTCTCTCCAGCGCCCTCCGACATCCTCTTTGGGTTGTTACGAGCCGAGAGGACAGAGAGGCTCAGACGAATAACTGGATGCGCTCGCGGATGGTCTGGCGGCAGATGGGGCAGGTCTTGAGCGTGGCGCTGCAGTCGATGCAGGAGGCGTGTCCGCACTGGAAGACCAGCTTGATGTGGTTGTCGATGCAGATGGGGCAGGTGATCCGCTCCTCCATCTGCCGGTAGCGAGACTGCAGCTGCTCCAGCAGGTTGTGCTGCTCCGAGTTCTCGGTGCCGGGGCTGCAGTCCACCTCCGTTTGGTCTGTGGAGGAGGGGAGGGGAGGGGAGGGGAGGGGAGGGGAGGGGGGGGGTCATTAAAAAAAGAATTCTTATTGTTAATAGAAGTCAAATTTATGAAAGCTGTGCAAGATGAGACTGTCCAGCTGTTTCACTGTGTTTCAAAGATAATAAGGCCGCATACTTTAGCAACTGACCATGACTCAAAATGTCAGACAATTTTATAGGTGGCTTGTCCTCGACACAGGTGCTTTGAGCTGCATCTCACTGACGCCTCAAGACTAGTGATCGTGGCTAACATAGATTTTCTAAGTCCTCTCTGAGGTGACTACATAGAAAAAACTGTGCATATGTGACTTTAAAAGAATTTAAATACACTAATGAGAAAACATTAGAGAAACAATAAGTAACCCTAACACGGAAAGCTACATTTAAAACAGTGCACACAGATAATAAATGACAACATTAAATGTTTGCTGTACTTAAAAAACAAACAGATATAAAAGTCACTATTCATTTATTGTTTTGCCTGAAAATGTTCCATTATATCCTTTTCCTATCAACACATCCCAGATAACAACAATAGGAGCATTCTCCTTACCTTGTCTAATTTTCTTGGTGATTGTGACTTGGCATTTGATGCATTTCTTCATTCGATGGGCACACTCTGTTTAGACAAGAAGCAGGTCAGCGAAGAGATACGAAGAGAATACAACAAAAAATGCACCGACAGCATGAAGAATGTTTTCATATTATTTCACATCCTAGATAAAAAAAAAAAGCAATTCTCTATGTTTTTCATTAAGCACATAAACCCGTTATCTGCCTAATGATAAGAGTTTGGCCCTTTGCTGTCGTTGGCTTCAGCAGTGTTGTCACAGAGTCCTGCACTAACTTCAGTCTGCACCCACCTTCACAGGCCACGCTGTGCTGGCAGGGGCAGAAGAGAACCAGCAGAGCCAGCTCCGAGCAGATGAGGCATTCGCTGGGCCCCGGCAGTGTGGGAAGAACCAGGTTGGTCATGGTGTTGGGTGTAGTGTGGACCCGTCGCAGGCTGGCGCTGCTCAGGCTTTGCCCGCATGTGATGGCCTGCAGACGCTGCAACCTGACAAACAACACACAGCTATAACAACGCACAAAACCAAGTGCAGTCTTTCTTTCTTTTTTGACAGATCTACATTTCTGTCTTTGTGCTGCTGAGACGCATGAAGTTCCCCTCTGGAGATGAATAAATGCTATTATTTCTGTAACAGCTGATTTCTGTCCATCTTTAAATTCATAATTAATTTGCATATAAAAAGGCAGTGGCACTATCAAACACAATAATATGAACATGGCGTTTAAAATCTACGCTTTGATTTATCAATCCAACAGATTAAGTAATATTATCCAGAGGCATTATGAACGACATCTACCTGTGTTTCTCAGAGAAGCTCTTGATGAGCTGCATCATGGTGCTGTCTGCCACCAGGTCCAGGGGACTCTTTCCCTTGTGGTTGGCGTAGTTGATGTCAGCCCCTTCCTGCGCTAGAAAACAAGCGAGAGCTGTGCCAACACTCAGCTCGGTAGTTCCCACAAGACCTGAAGCGCTCAGCTGTGGATACACATGATGGCGATGGGAAAGACAGAAGAAAAGAAGTTGCAGTTAAAACAAACATAACGTTGAGGCAGAGCTCTACAAACGTACTCTCACTCAGGCTAAGAAGGACTGAGCTTATGGAAATGATAGAAGAATACTTTTACTTAACGTATTCAAGGACACAGCTGATAGTGAACAGCAAAAAGGAAATGGTAGTAAAAACAAGCGCATTCCAGCTAAGGCTGAAACATAAACCCAAATATAATCAGCACAGAAGAACTCCCCCAATAATTCCTCCACTGACGGTGACCAAAACAGACCCGAGCACTTAAGTCTAGCCACCTTTATGGGTGTGTGTGCATTAGTGCGTGTTGGCTTGGCAGGTGACCAGGATGTTGAGTGGAGCTGCAGTGTTTGCGGTCATGTCAACTGGAAAGGACGTTCTTCATTAGTGCAACGATATCGACACCAAACTGAAAGTCGTATAAAAAGCAACAAAGCCGGGAGTTGAGGTGTCTTAGTGAGGAGTATTTACCGTGTTCTTGGGAGCTCCCTGATGAGCTTGAAGGAGATTAAAAGAGATGCTGACGCATTATTATTCTGACCTTCAGTTACAATGATACAATGCAGGTGTTCAAATCTGCTTTTTTTTTTTATTAACAATGGTTAGTATATCATATGACAGGTGTCACTCTGCTGATTCCCTTGTCTCAAAGTC